>NW_027661962.1:128921-133921 GCF_963422515.1 Blennius ocellaris | reverse complement strand
AAAACTCAGTGTTTTCTGTCTCAGTGTAACTCAACTCAGAGCTCGGTGTTAAGCTCAAGGCTTGTTAAACCTGCTTCGTGTAACGGACCCCAGGTGATCAATAACCATTAACACCAGTCTTTGCTTTTACTTTGAAATCAATAAAACCCGAGGAAATGTTTGGCTTGTTGTTGCAACAGTTTGATCATTTAAAGCTGATGTGAGAGTGTTGGTGTTGTCCTCTGGCAGTGGAGACACTAAGCGTTGTGTGTCCTTTGGCAGTGGATTCTCTTAAACCTGCTGAACCTGTCTTCCGTCGCTGGTATCACACAGTCAGCTGCAACGGATTCAAACCAGGATAACAAACGTTGACAGTTTGTTTCCACTCAGGGCCCAAAACGTCCAACTGGAAGGTTTTTACTCCAGAATCAACAGTCAAACTAAATTCTGCCTGAGGACACAATGTGTGGACTGATGGGCTGTTGGTTGAGACACCCGCAGACATCAAAACAATCACAACAACAACAACTACCACAACAACAACAACAACCATCACCATAACAACCACAACCACCAAAACAACAACAACCACAACCAATGACCGTAACAACCACTGCCACAACAACCACAACAACAACTACCAAAACAACAACAACCACAACCAATGACTGTAACAACCACTGCAACAACCACCAAAACAACAACAACCACCACCATAACAACCACAAGCACCAAAACAACAACAACAACCACCACCATAACAACCACAACCACAACCACCACAACAACAACAACCACAGCCACCACAAAAACAACAAACACAACCACAGCAACCCCAATAACACTCACAACCAACTGGATCAGTGGTGTCAGACTGACCTGCTCGTCTGGGGGTCGGCCAGCAGGTCAGTCACCTCCCGGCTGTCTGTCTCTGGTAGAACCTCTTTGTCCAGAGCCTTGAGAATGACCCTGCAGTGGTTCCTGCAGGATGGACTCTGTTCAGAGCCTTGAGAATGACCCTGCAGTGGTTCCTGCAGAATGGACTCTGTCCAGAGCCTTGAGAATGACCCTGCAGTGGTTCCTGCAGGATGGACTCTGTCCAGAGCCTTGAGAATGACCCTGCGGTGGTTCCTGCAGGATGGACTCTGTCCAGAGCCTTGAGAATGACCCTGCGGTGGTTCCTGCAGGATGGACTCTGTCCAGAGCCTTGAGAATGACCCTGCAGTGGTTCCTGCAGAATGGACTCTGTCCAGAGCCTTGAGAATGACCCTGCAGTGGTTCCTGCAGGATGGACTCTGTTCAGAGCCTTGAGAATGACCCTGCAGTGGTTCCTGCAGGATGGACTCTGTCCAGAGCCTTGAGAATGACCCTGCAGTGGTTCCTGCAGGATGGACTCTGTCCAGAGCCTTGAGAATGACCCTGCAGTGGTTCCTGCAGGATGGACTCTGTTCAGAGCCTTGAGAATGACCCTGCAGTGGTTCCTGCAGGATGGACTCTGTCCAGAGCCTTGAGAATGACCCTGCAGTGGTTCCTGCAGGATGGACTCTGTCCAGAGCCTTGAGAATGACCCTGCGGTGGTTCCTGCAGGATGGACTCTGTCCAGAGCCTTGAGAATGACCCTGCGGTGGTTCCTGCAGGATGGACTCTGTCCAGAGCCTTGAGAATGACCCTGCGGTGGTTCCTGCAGGATGGACTCTGTCCAGAGCCTTGAGAATGACCCTGCGGTGGTTCCTGCAGGATGGACTCTGTCCAGAGCCTTGAGAATGACCCTGCGGTGGTTCCTGCAGGATGGACTCTGTCCAGAGCCTTGAGAATGACCCTGCGGTGGTTCCTGCAGGATGGACTCTGTCCAGAGCCTTGAGAATGACCCTGCAGTGGTTCCTGCAGTGTCTGACTCTGTCCAGAGCCTTGAGAATGACCCTGCGGTGGTTCCTGCAGTGTCTGACTCTGTCCAGAGCCGGAAGCCTCCGCTTGGCTTCATCTGCTAGCGAGACACAGTGACTCCTCCATTACCCACAATCCCTCTGACCAGCCTGCTGGTACAAGGTGTTTAGTTGCTGCTGCGCCGCATCAGGTCACATTCTGGAAATGGATTTTACTGAAATCACTTTCCTGCAGCAACAGCCAGGATTTGTACTTCCTTAATGTTTTAAACAACATGGAGAGTCTTTGTCCTCGCCTCCAGGCTGCATCGGGGAGGCGGGGGTCGAGGGAGCTAATTGGTGCTTTCTTGGCAGGAGATTGTGTGTGTGTGTGTGTGTGTGTGTGTGTGTGTGTGTGTGTGTGTGTGTGTGTGTGTGTGTGTGTGTGTGTGTGTGTGTGTGTGTGTGTGTGTGTGTGTGTGCAGCCACAGCTCGATTCACAGGTTTCACCTCTGGGGTGGCGCTCCGTGAGAACCGCCGTCTTCACTTGTTTTTCCAAGTTCAAAGTTATTGAGGGAGGACGACGCTTTGTCTCGTCTTTAATTGTCTCGTCTTTAATCGCCTCGTCTTTAATCGTCTCGTCTTTAATCAGTCTGAAGAGCTGAGAGGAATGAAAAGCTTCACCATGACGAGCTCAGTCATCTGTGAAAACAACTACTGGTGAGTTTTCACCATAATTAACAAGAAATCACGTGTGTGTGTTTGTGTGTGTGTGTGTGTGGGTGTCTATGTGTGTGTGTGTGTGTATGTGTGTGTGTGTGTGTGGGGGGGGGGGGTTGGGTGTCAAATGTAATACAAATTCTTTTCAACTTACTTTTCAAAATAATTTTTTGTCTGTTGTAGAAACATTTGCTGTGGAGAGAAATTCTACTTCCTTTTGTCAAAGTAAAAGAATGTAAAGAGTTTTGTTTGCGTGGCTGTTTGGACCTGCAACACTCCCACAAGTCCTGGAGCGTCTTCGATGTAGCAGTAAGGACAAACCCTGTCCTTTATTTTTCCAGAGGTCCGTTTCACAAAGCAGGTTTATCGATGACCCCAGGTCAATTAACACCGAGTTGAGGGAAATGCGGGGTTTTCCGTTTCACGACGGGAGGTAACTCAAACCGGAGGAAGCGGGGTAACTCCAGTCTGTTTCACGAAGCGGGGTAACGTCAGCTCTCGGTCAGTTACCGGGGTAACAGACGCTCTAGAACTAACCTGGTCGGGAGCAGGTTTTTGTCAGTGAACCTGGAGTTTTGCTCTGGCTCCGCCCCCTTTCAGACGGACACGGGATTTAATTTCCTCATTCAGCGGGGGAGTTTTGGTGAAACAGTTCTGCAGTGCCTTATTCCCGAGGCAAATTAGACGTCAACTTTATTCCCTCAATATGGAATGTGCTTTTGATAATGATCCGATTGATGAAGGCGCAGCGTTACTTCGCCCAGAATTTAATATTGGCAGACAGAACATCATCAGACCAGAGATGTACTGGCATTTCCAGACACCTTCCTTTTTGAGCGGTACGTTTTACTGCAGAGACCATTATGTACATCCACAGTTTAATCGCTCTGTACATTAGCAACATCACCAGCTGAGCCTTGCCCTGACGTCATAGCAGATATTGTGTGTTGCGCTGCGTTTCCTCGCAAATGGCAGTTTTCTATACAATATTGGAGACGCAGAGCACCTGAGTAAGGCCACTGTATGCAGCCAATCAGAAAGGTGTGCCTGGCCCTAAAAAGGTTTTTAGCAACTTTTGTTGTATTCCCTGGAATGAAACCTTCAAGAGTCATCAAGGAGGAGTTCCACAGGATTGCAGGTGAAGGATGAGATCCATTAAATAAATATTAAATAATATTGTGTTAATGATATTGTGCTGCAATCTTAGAGTGGGATTAGTCATTTTCCTGTCTTTCAGGATTCCTAAATGTGATAGGCTGCATCGATGGAACGCACATCCCATCAAAGCTCCTTCACAGAATGAAGCAGATTTTGACAGGGGTTACCATGACAACCCCGGCTGCTGACCCCTTACCCAGACCCTGAACCAGGCCCCCAACAGAACTTCAACCGGGATCACTGCAGGACAAGAGCCCGGGTGGAGAGGACCATAGGCCTGCTGAAAGCCCGTTTCCAGTGCCTACGTCACCTCAGGGTGACCCTGAGAGGGCCTTCATAACACCCTGCCCTACATAGAGAGGACCCTGCCCTACATAGAGAGGACCCTGCCCTACATAGAGAGGACCCTGCCCTACATAGAGAGGACCCTGCCCTATGTAGAGAGGACCCTGCCCTACATAGAGAGGACCCTGCCCTACATAGAGAGGACCCTGCCCTACATAGAGAGGACCCTGCCCTACATAGAGAGGACCCTGCCCTACGTAGAGAGGACCCTGCCCTACATAGAGAGGACCCTGCCCTACATAGAGAGGACCCTGCCCTACGTAGAGAGGACCCTGCCCTACATAGAGAGGACCTTGCCCTACATAGAGAGGACCCTGCCCTACATAGAGAGGACCCTGCCCTACATAGAGAGGACCCTGCCCTACATAGAGAGGACCCTGCCCTACATAGAGAGGACCCTGCCCTATGTAGAGAGGACCCTGCCCTACATAGAGAGGACCCTGCCCTACATAGAGAGGACCCTGCCCTACATAGAGAGGACCCTGCCCTACATAGAGAGGACCCTGCCCTACGTAGAGAGGACCCTGCCCTACATAGAGAGGACCCTGCCCTACATAGAGAGGACCCTGCCCTACGTAGAGAGGACCCTGCCCTACATAGAGAGGACCTTGCCCTACATAGAGAGGACCCTGCCCTACATAGAGAGGACCCTGCCCTACATAGAGAGGACCCCGATGATGATGATGAGCCCATTGACTTGTCAGCTATGCAGGATGGCAGAGCTGTCAGAGACACCATAGGCCATCATCACTTCGCGGTCTGATCACCACCACCACCACCATCACCACCACCACCTCCACCACCACCACCACCTCCACCACCACCACCACCAAATAAAGACATGATGCACAATTAATTTGGTCTTTTTTATTTCCTACAAATACAAGAGCTAGTTTAGTTAATGTCGTTGGTAGTTAGCATAATTCACCTGGGACT
>NW_027661962.1:116421-123921 GCF_963422515.1 Blennius ocellaris | reverse complement strand
AGGAAACTGGTGGTCTTCAGGAGGAAACTGGTGGTCTTCAGGAGGAAACTGGTGGTCTTAAGGAGGAAACTGGTGGTCTTCAGGAGGAAACTGGTGGTCTTCAGGAGGAAACTGGTGGTCTACAGGAGGAAACTGGTGGTCTTCAGGAGGAAACTGGTGGTCTTCAGGAGGAAACTGGTGGTCTACAGGAGGAAACTGGTGGTCTTAAGGAGGAAACTGGTGGTCTTCAGGAGGAAACTGGTGGTCTTCAGGAGGAAACTGGTGGTCTTAAGGAGGAAACTGGTGGTCTTCAGGAGGAAACTGGTGGTCTACAGGAGGAAACTGGTGGTCTACAGGAGGAAACTGGTGGTCTTCAGGAGGAAACTGGTGGTCTACAGGAGGAAACTGGTGGTCTTAAGGAGGAAACTGGTGGTCTTCAGGAGGAAACTGGTGGTCTTCAGGAGGAAACTGGTGGTCTTCAGGAGGAAACTGGTGGTCTTCAGGAGGAAACTGGTGGTCTACAGGAGGAAACTGGTGGTCTTAAGGAGGAAACTGGTGGTCTTCAGGAGGAAACTGGTGGTCTTCAGGAGGAAACTGGTGGTCTTCAGGAGGAAACTGGTGGTCTTCAGGAGGAAACTGGTGGTCTTAAGACTGGTGGTCTTCAGGAGGAAACTGGTGGTCTTCAGGAGGAAACTGGTGGTCTACAGGAGGAAACTGGTGGTCTTCAGAGTCTCTCTGTCACCAAAGAATCTTCTTTCTGCTTCCAGATGAAAATGTTGATTCTGAGCAGAAAGCAAATATTGACTCTGAACTTTTAATGAGAATAATTTGAGCATGAAATGAGGCGTTTCCCTCAGCAGGTCATGTGACGAACACAAAACACCAAACCAGATCATTAGCAGAAGAAATCACTGAAAATAGCAACAATGTGGAAGCAATTGATGCTAATTAGGGTTTTTATTTATGGGCTGATAATTGGGCACATTTGAATTGTTGATGATGTTTTTCCTCCTCATGTTGCTCCGGTTCCCCGAGGAGCTTCTCTCAGATCAAAGCTGAGGACTAATGGAGGCTGTTGGCCTGGTCCTGATCTGGAACACAGCCGGTCCAGGTCCCAGTTCACCAGGTCTACAAGAACACAGCCGGTCCAGGTCCCAGTTCACCAGGTCTACAAGAACACAGCCGGTCCAGGTCCCAGTTCACCAGGTCTACAAGAACACAGCCGGTCCAGGTCCCAGTTCACCAGGTCTACAAGAACACAGCCGGTCCAGGTCCCAGTTCACCAGGTCTACAAGAACACAGCCGGTCCAGGTCCCAGTTCACCAGGTCTACAAGAACACAGCCGGTCCAGGTCCCAGTTCACCAGGTCTACAAGAACACAGCCGGTCCAGGTCCCAGTTCACCAGGTCTACAAGAACACAGCCGGTCCAGGTCCCAGTTCACCAGGTCTACAAGAACACTTTCCACCACCTCCACCTCCCAGTCTTCTTGGTGGAGACCTTCTCCTGGGTGGAGAACGTCTGCTGGGTGGAGAACGTCTGCTGGGTGGAGAACGTATGCTGGGTGGAGAACGTCTGCTGGGTGGAGAACGTCTGCTGGGTGGAGAACGTATGCTGGGTGGAGAACGTCTGCTGGGTGGAAACCTTCTCCTGGGTGGAGAACGTCTGCTGGGTGGAGACCTTCTCCTGGGTGGAGAACGTCTGCTGGGTGGAGAACGTCTGCTGGGTGGAGACCTTCTCCTGGGTGGAGAACGTCTGCTGGGTGGAGAACGTCTGCTGGGTGGAGAACGTCTGCTGGGTGGAGCCCTTCTCCTGGGTGGAGAACGTCTGCTGGGTGGAGAACGTCTGCTGGGTGGAGACCTTCTCCTGGGTGGAGAACGTCTGCTGGGTGGAGAACGTCTGCTGGGTGGAGAACGTATGCTGGGTGGAGACTTTCTCCTGGGTGGAGAACGTCTGCTGGGTGGAGAACGTCTGCTGGGTGGAGAACGTCTGCTGGGTGGAGACTTTCTCCTGGGTGGAGAACGTCTCCTGGGTGGAGAACGTCTGCTGGGTGGAGAACGTCTGCTGGGTGGAGACTTTCTCCTGGGTGGAGAACGTCTGCTGGGTGGAGAACGTCTGCTGGGTGGAGAACGTCTGCTGGGTGGAGAACGTCTGCTGGGTGGAGAACGTCTGCTGGGTGGAGCCCTTCTCCTGGGTGGAGAACGTCTGCTGGGTGGAGAACGTCTGCTGGGTGGAGACCTTCTCCTGGGTGGAGAACGTCTGCTGGGTGGAGAACGTCTGCTGGGTGGAGAACGTCTGCTGGGTGGAGAACGTATGCTGGGTGGAGACTTTCTCCTGGGTGGAGAACGTCTCCTGGGTGGAGAACGTCTGCTGGGTGGAGAACGTCTGCTGGGTGGAGACTTTCTCCTGGGTGGAGAACGTCTGCTGGGTGGAGAACGTCTGCTGGGTGGAGAACGTCTGCTGGGTGGAGAACGTCAGATCAAACTGACAGAGGAAGTAAAAGTGTTTGAATCCAAAGTGAAGCAGCAGGATTCCGACGCTCCACCTGATGGGATGAAAGTTCTCTCTCTCTTTTTCTTTTCTCCCTTCTCCATCCGTCTCTCTCACTCCCTCCTTGTCTCTCTTCTTCCCTTTCTCCCTTCTCTCTCTCTCCCCCATTCTCTCTCTCCTCCCCCTCATTCTCTCTCTCCCCTCCCCCTCATTCTCTCTCTCTCTTCCCCTTATTG
This sequence comes from Blennius ocellaris, assembly GCF_963422515.1. NCBI lineage: Eukaryota > Metazoa > Chordata > Actinopteri > Blenniiformes > Blenniidae > Blennius > Blennius ocellaris. Next base: position 121,217 of record NW_027661962.1, on the reverse strand, counting down.
TCTCTCTCTCCTCCCCCTCATTCTCTCTCTCCCCTCCCCCCATTCTCTCTCTCTCCTCCCCTTATTGTCTCTCTCTTCTCCCCCTCATTCTCTCTCTTCTCACCCTCATTCTCTCTCTCTCCTCCCCCTCATTCTCTCTCTCTCCTCCCCCTCATTCTCTCTCTCCCCTCCCCCTCATTCTCTCTCTCTCTTCCCCTTATTGTCTCTCTCTCCTCCCCCTCATTCTCTCTCTCCCCTCCCCCCATTCTCTCTCTCTCCTCCCCTTATTGTCTCTCTCTCCTCCCCCTCATTCTCTCTCTCTTCTCCCCCCCATTCTCTCTCTCCCCTCCCCCTCATTCTCTCTCTCTCCTCCCCTTATTGTCTCTCTCTTCTCCCCCTCATTCTCTCTCTCCTCCCCCTCATTCTCTCTCTCCCCTCCCCCTCATTCTCTCTCTCCTCCCCCTCATTCTCTCTCTCCCCTCCCCCTCATTCTCTCTCTCCCCTCCCCCTCATTCTCTCTCTCCTCCCCTTATTGTCTCTCTCTTCTCCCCCTCATTCTCTCTCTCCTCCCCCTCATTCTCTCTCTCCCCTCCCCCTCATTCTCTCTCTCCTCCCCCTCATTCTCTCTCTCCCTCCCCCTCATTCTCTCTCTCCTCCCCCTCATTCTCTCTCTCTCCTCCCCCTCATTCTCTCTCCCCCCTCCCCCTCATTCTCTCTCTCTTCTCCCCCTCATTCTCTCTCTCTCCTCCCCTTATTGTCTCTCTCTCTTCCCCCTCATTCTCTCTCTCTTCTCACCCTCATTCTCTCTCTCCCCTCCCCCTCATTCTCTCTCTCTTCTCCCCCTCATTCTCTCTCTCTCCTCCCCTTATTGTCTCTCTCTTCTCCCCCTCATTCTCTCTCTTCTCCCCCTCATTCTCTCTCTCTTCTCCCCCTCATTCTCTCTCTCTCCTCCCCTTATTGTCTCTCTCTCTTCCCCCTCATTCTCTCTCTCTTCTCACCCTCATTCTCTCTCTCCCCTCCCCCTCATTCTCTCTCTCTTCTCCCCCTCATTCTCTCTCTCCTCCCCCTCATTCTCTCTCTCTTCTCCCCCTCATTCTCTCTCTTCTCCCCCTCATTCTCTCTCTCTCTTCTCCCCCTCATTCTCTCTCTCTCTTCTCCCCCTCATTCTCTCTCTTCTCCCCCTCATTCTCTCTCTCTCTTCTCCCCCTCATTCTCTCTCTCCTCCCCCTCATTCTCTCTCTCTCTTCTCCCCCTCATTCTCTCTCTCCTCCCCCTCATTCTCTCTCTCTCTTCTCCCCCTCATTCTCTCTCTCCTCCCCCTCATTCTCTCTCTCTCTTCTCCCCCTCATTCTCTCTCTCTCCCCCCATTCTCTCTCTCTTCCCCCTCATTGTCTCTCTCTTCTCCCCCCCATTCTCTCTCTTCTCCCCCTCATTCTCTCTCTCCTCCCCCTCATTCTCTCTCTCTCTTCTCCCCCTCATTCTCTCTCTCCTCCCCCTCATTCTCTCTCTCTCTTCTCCCCCTCATCCTCTCTCTCTCCCCCCATTCTCTCTCTCTTCCCCCTCATTGTCTCTCTCTTCTCCCCCCCATTCTCTCTCTTCTCCCCCTCATTCTCTCTCTCCTCCCCCTCATTCTCTCTCTCTCTTCTCCCCCTCATTCTCTCTCTCCTCCCCCTCATTCTCTCTCTCTCTTCTCCCCCTCATCCTCTCTCTCTCCCCCCATTCTCTCTCTCTTCCCCCTCATTGTCTCTCTCTTCTCCCCCCCATTCTCTCTCTTCTCCCCCTCATTCTCTCTCTTCTCCCCCTCATTCTCTCTCTCCTCCCCCTCATTCTCTCTCTCCCTCCCCCCATTCTCTCTCTTCTCCCCCCCATTCTCTCTCTCCTCCCCCTCATTCTCTCTCTCCCTCCCTCCCTTCCATAAGCAAAGATAGCATTGAACTCTTCAGGTAATGAAACAGTCATGATGTTCAGTCTGACTCCCAGCAGGGGGCCCATTGACCCTGTAGTCCAATGGAAAATCCTCCCCCTTTTCCACTCAAAGGACCCTCCCTCCTGCTCTCAGCCAGTCAGAGGCTCTCGGTTTGACACTTTGGAACCCCCAACCTTCAACAAAAAGCATTGGCCTGCAACCAAAGGTTTCCACTCCTCCACTCCACCACTCCTCCACCCCTCTGCTGACCCACCACGAGGGTCAGACCTTCCCCTGGTCCAGAGACCAGCACCCAGAGTCTGATCTCCCATCAACCAGGAAAACCAACCGGTTCCTCCAGGACGGACCAGGGAAACCAACCGGTTCCTCCAGGACGGACCAGGGAAACCAAGCAGTTCCTCCAGGACGGACCAGGGAAACCAAGCAGTTCCTCCAGGACGGACCAGGGAAACCAAGCAGTTCCTCCAGGACGGACCAGGAAAACCAAGCAGTTCCTCCAGGACGGACCAGGGAAACCAAGCAGTTCCTCCAGGACGGACCAGGGAAACCAAGCAGTTCCTCCAGGACGGACCAGGGAAACCAAGCAGTTCCTCCAGGACGGACCAGGAAAACCAACCGGTTCCTCCAGGACGGACCAGGGAAACCAAGCAGTTCCTCCAGGACGGACCAGGAAAACCAACCGGTTCCTCCAGGACGGACCAGGGAAACCAAGCAGTTCCTCCAGGACGGACCAGGGACCCTCACAGAACTTCTTTGTGTTTTCCTCAACCAGCAGGAAAACCATCACAGACCTGAGCGACCAGATCCTCAGTCTGGACAAAGGATTCAACCAGGAGCTGCAAAGAAGGACTCCTGAAACATCAACTTCATCTTCTTCTCCTCAGCCTGCAGAACCAGCAACCACAGTTAGCAGGAGGTGCTAACTGCTACAGCAACCAGCAGGAGGTGCTCGATGCCTCCGCCCAGCACTGGGCGCCATTTGTTGACAAAAGAAAGTCCCAGTGGGTCTCTTCAACCAGCAGCTGGATTCCAAATTGCTGCTCTGCTGCTGCTTCTCTTTCTCATCCTCTCAAGTTCAATTCATCTTCAGTGTCCCGGCAGAGAATTGTCCTTGAAGTAAAAAACATGCCAGAAAAACATGAAGCAGAAGGAGACTCAGGAGTCCTGGACGTGTTTATCATCCGTCAGTCTGAAGGACTCATTAGGATGAACCTTGAAGAGAAAAAGTAAAGCATGAAGCTTCAATCAGCCTTTCTACCCTGAGAATGAGAATGAAGCGTCTCTGGTCCTCCTGGGAATGAGAATGAAGCGTCTCTGGTCCTCCTGGGAATGAGAATGAAGCGTCTCTGGTCCTCCTGGGAATGAGAATGAAGCGCCCTGGTCCTCCTGGGAATGAGAATGAAGCGCCCTGGTCCTCCTGGGAATGAGAATGAAGTGTCTCTGGTCCTCCTGGGAATGAGAATGAAGCGTCCCTGGTCCTCCTGAGAATGAGAATGAAGCGTCTCTGGTCCTCCTGGGAATGAGAATGAAGCGTCTCTGGTCCTCCTGGGAATGAGAATGAAGCGTCTCTGGTCCTCCTGGGAATGAGAATGAAGCGTCTCTGGTCCTCCTGGGAATGAGAATTGAAGCGTCTCTGGTCGTCCTGGGAATGAGAATGAAGCGTCTCTGGTCCTCCTGGGAATGAGAATGAAGCGTCCCTGGTCCTCCTGGGAATGAGAATGAAGCGTCTCTGGTCCTCCTGGGAATGAGAATGAAGCGTCTCTGGTCGTCCTGGAATGAGAATGAAGCGTCTCTGGTCCTCCTGGGTATGAGAATGAAGCGTCTCTGGTCCTCCTGGGAATGAGAATGAAGCGTCTCTGGTCGTCCTGGGAATGAGAATGAAGCGTCTCTGTCCTCCTGGGAATGAGAATGAAGCGTCTCTGGTCCTCCTGGGAATGAGAATGAAGCGTCTCTGGTCCTCCTGGGAATGAGAATGAAGCGCCCTGGTCCTCCTGGGAATGAGAATGAAGCGCCCTGGTCCTCCTGGGAATGAGAATGAAGCGTCTCTGGTCCTCCTGGGAATGAGAATGAAGCGTCCCTGGTCCTCCTGAGAATGAGAATGAAGCGTCTCTGGTCCTCCTGGGAATGAGAATGAAGCGTCCCTGGTCCTCCTGAGAATGAGAATGAAGCGTCTCTGGTCCTCCTGGGAATGAGAATGAAGCGTCCCTGGTCCTCCTGAGAATGAGAATGAAGCGTCTCTGGTCCTCCTGGGAATGAGAATGAAGCGCCCTGGTCCTCCTGGGAATGAGAATGAAGCGTCTCTGGTCCTCCTGGGAATGAGAATGAAGCGTCCCTGGTCCTCCTGGGAATGAGAGTGAAGCGTCCCTGGTCCTCCTGGGAATGAGAATGAAGCGTCCTCCTTCCTTTCCTGGTCCTCCTGGGAATGAGAATGAAGCATCCTCCTTCCTTTCCTGGTCCTCCTGGGAATGAGAGTGAAGCGTCTCTGGTCCTCCTGGGAATGAGAATGAAGCGCCCTGGTCCTCCTGGGAATGAGAATGAAGCGTCCCTGGTCCTCCTGGGAATGAGAATGAAGCATCTCCTTCCTTCCTGGTCCTCCTGGGAATGAGAATGAAGCGTCTTCCTTCCTTTCCTGGTCCTCCTGGGAATGAGAATGAAGCGTCTTCCTTCCTTTCCTGGTCCTCCTGGGAATGAGAATGAAGCGTCCTCCTTCCTCTTCCTGGTCCTCCTGGGAATGAGAATGAAGCATCCTCCTTCCTTTCCTGGTCCTCCTGGGAATGAGAATGAAGCGTCCTCCTTCCTTTCCTGGTCCTCCTGGGAATGAGAATAAAGCGTCCCTGGTCCTCCTGGGAATGAGAATGAAGCGTCTTCCTTCCTTTCCTGGTCCTCCTGG
>NW_027661962.1:21421-111421 GCF_963422515.1 Blennius ocellaris | reverse complement strand
GAAGAGAAGATCAGTATGCTGGAGGTGGAGAAGAGAAGATCAGTATGTTGGAGGTGGAGAAGAGAAGATCAGTATGTTGGAGGTGGAGAAGAGAAGATCAGTATGCTGGAGGTGGAGAAGAGAAGATCAGTATGTTGGAGGTGGAGAAGAGAAGATCAGTGTGTTGGAGGTGGAGGAGAGAAGATCAGTATGTTGGAGGTGGAGAAGAGAAGATCAGTATGTTGGAGGTGGAGAAGAGAAGATCAGTATGTTGGAGGTGGAGAAGAGAAGATCAGCATGTTGGAGGTGGAGAAGAGAAGATCAGTGTGTTGGAGGTGGAGAAGAGAAGATCAGTATGTTGGAGGTGGAGAAGAGAAGATCAGCGTGTTGGAGGTGGAGAAGAGAAGATCAGCACGTTGGAGGTGGAGAAGAGAAGATCAGCACGTTGGAGGTGGAGAAGAGAAGATCAGCATGTTGGAGGTGGAGAAGAGAAGATCAGTATGTTGGAGGTGGAGAAGAGAAGATCAGTATGTTGGAGGTGGAGAAGAGAAGATCAGTGTGTTGGAGGTGGAGGAGAGAAGATCAGTATGTTGGAGGTGGAGAAGAGAAGATCAGTATGTTGGAGGTGGAGAAGAGAAGATCAGTGTGCTGGAGGTGGAGGAGAGAAGATCAGTATGTTGGAGGTGGAGAAGAGAAGATCAGTATGTTGGAGGTGGAGGAGAGAAGATCAGTATGTTGGAGGTGGAGGAGAGAAGATCAGCATGTTGGAGGTGGAGAAGAGAAGATCAGTATGCTGGAGGTGGAGAAGAGAAGATCAGTATGTTGGAGGTGGAGAAGAGAAGATCAGCATGTTGGAGGTGGAGAAGAGAAGATCAGTATGTTGGAGGTGGAGAAGAGAAGATCAGTGTGTTGGAGGTGGAGGAGAGAAGATCAGTATGTTGGAGGTGGAGAAGAGAAGATCAGTATGTTGGAGGTGGAGAAGAGAAGATCAGTGTGCTGGAGGTGGAGGAGAGAAGATCAGTATGTTGGAGGTGGAGAAGAGAAGATCAGTATGTTGGAGGTGGAGGAGAGAAGATCAGTATGTTGGAGGTGGAGGAGAGAAGATCAGCATGTTGGAGGTGGAGAAGAGAAGATCAGTATGCTGGAGGTGGAGAAGAGAAGATCAGTATGTTGGAGGTGGAGGAGAGAAGATCAGTATGTTGGAGGTGGAGAAGAGAAGATCAGTATGTTGGAGGTGGAGAAGAGAAGATCAGTATGTTGGAGGTGGAGAAGAGAAGATCAGCATGTTGGAGGTGGAGAAGAGAAGATCAGTATGTTGGAGGTGGAGAAGAGAAGATCAGTATGTTGGAGGTGGAGAAGAGAAGATCAGTGTGTTGGAGGTGGAGAAGAGAAGATCAGTGTGTTGGAGGTGGAGAAGAGAAGATCAGTATGTTGGAGGTGGAGAAGAGAAGATCAGTATGTTGGAGGTGGAGGAGAGAAGATCAGTGTGTTGGAGGTGGAGAAGAGAAGATCAGTATGTTGGAGGTGGAGAAGAGAAGATCAGCATGTTGGAGGTGGAGAAGAGAAGATCAGTATGTTGGAGGTGGAGAAGAGAAGATCAGCACGTTGGAGGTGGAGAAGAAAAGATCAGTATGTTGGAGGTGGAGGAGAGAAGATCAGTATGTTGGAGGTGGAGAAGAGAAGATCAGCACGTTGGAGGTGGAGAAGAGAAGATCAGTATGTTGGAGGTGGAGAAGAGAAGATCAGTATGTTGGAGGTGGAGGAGAGAAGATCAGTATGTTGGAGGTGGAGAAGAGAAGATCAGCACGTTGGAGGTGGAGAAGAAAAGATCAGTATGTTGGAGGTGGAGGAGAGAAGATCAGTATGTTGGAGGTGGAGAAGAGAAGATCAGCACGTTGGAGGTGGAGAAGAGAAGATCAGTATGTTGGAGGTGGAGAAGAGAAGATCAGTATGTTGGAGGTGGAGGAGAGAAGATCAGTATGTTGGAGGTGGAGGAGAGAAGATCAGTATGTTGGAGGTGGAGAAGAGAAGATCAGTATGTTGGAGGTGGAGAAGAGAAGATCAGCATGTTGGAGGTGGAGAAGAGAAGATCAGTATGTTGGAGGTGGAGAAGAGAAGATCAGTGTGTTGGAGGTGGAGAAGAGAAGATCAGTGTGTTGGAGGTGGAGAAGAGAAGATCAGTGTGTTGGAGGTGGAGAAGAGAAGATCAGCATGTTGGAGGTGGAGAAGAGAAGATCAGCATGTTGGAGGTGGAGAAGAGAAGATCAGTATGTTGGAGGTGGAGAAGAGAAGATCAGTGTGTTGGAGGTGGAGAAGAGAAGGCAGAAGTAAATCAGAAGCTCAGCCGTGGGTTCAGAGCCACTGGGTGTTTTTCTTGGCTTCCAGCCAGGAGGTTCAGTTTCATTTCAGTTCAAATGTTTCATTCCGCCTGGAATTGTTTGCTGCTTTTATTTGAAGACTGCTAACATTTGAAGACTGCTAACATTTGAAGACTCCTAACATTTGAAGACTCCTAACATTTGAAGACTGCTAACATTTGAAGACTCCTAACATTTGAAGACTCCTAACATTTGAAGACTCTTAACATTTGAAGACTCCTAACATTTGAAGACTCCTAACATATGAAGACTGCTAACATTTGAAGACTGCTAACATTTGAAGACTCCTAACATTTGAAGACTCCTAACATTTGAAGACTGCTAACATTTGAAGACTCCTAACATTTGAAGACTCCTAACATTTGAAGACTCCTAACATTTGAAGACTGCTAACATTTGAAGACTCCTAACATTTGAAGACTCCTAACATTTGAAGACTGCTAACATTTGAAGACTCCTAACATTTGAAGACTCCTAACATTTGAAGACTGCTAACATTTGAAGACTCCTAACATTTGAAGACTCCTAACATTTGAAGACTGCTAACATTTGAAGACTCTAACATTTGAAGACTCCTAACATTTGAAGACTCCTAACATTTGAAGACTCCTAACATTTGAAGACTGCTAACATTTGAAGACTGCTAACATTTGAAGACTGCTAACATTTGAAGACTGCTAACATTTGAAGACTGCTAACATTTGAAGACTGCTAACATTTGAAGACTCCTAACATTTGAAGACTCCTAACATTTGAAGACTCCTAACATTTGAAGACTCCTAACATTTGAAGACTCCTAACATTTGAAGACTGCTAGCATTTGAAGACTGCTAACATTTGAAGACTCCTAGCATTTGAAGACTGCTAACATTTGAAGACTGCTAGCATTTGAAGACTGCTAACATTTGAAGACTGCTAGCATTTGAAGACTGCTAACATTTGAAGACTGCTAACATTTGAAGACTGTTAACATTTGAAGACTGCTAACATTAAAAGACTGCTCACCTGAAGGCATAAAAATGTTCCACCCAAATAGTTTAAGAATGAAACGTGAGCTCCAGTTATTCTTTCTATAGATTCCTAAAGCTCACGTGTAGAATCCGCTGCTCATGAAAGCGAAGAACGGACTTAAATAAATACTTTTTTAATTTGTTATTGGCTTTTTACAGATACAAAGCATACAGCAAGTTATAGTTTTATCAAAAGTGGAAAATACTGATGTTACTTATGTAACAAATGTAAAAAATACGTCTTTAGTCTTACTTTCCCCGAAAGTAAGAGCAAACATTTCAGCATATGAAAATGTCCATAAAAACACAGTTTAAGTAATTTAAGTTAATAAACAGTACAAAAATGTAGAAACCATACATGTGAACATAACAACACCCACAGTGTGACCGGAGACCATGATTTCACATCAATTAAACAAATTTACAGGAGTTCATAGTTTTAGTTTGTTTACAGGATTCATACTTCAGAACCGTCATGGAAACAATAACTGGCTGCTCCAAAACTCTTTTCCTCCTGGAGCCTGGAAAAAACCTGGAAAAAACCTGGAAAAGTGTCTGATATCCTCTAATGTGTGTAAGGCAGGACAGAGAGAGAGAGAGATAGCGAGAGAGAGAGAGAGAGAGAGAAAGAGAGAGACAGAAAGAGAGCGAGAGAGACAGAGAGAGAGAGAGAGAGAGAGAGAGAGAGAGAGAGAGAGAGAGAAAGAGAGAGACAGAGAGAGCGAGAGCGAGCGAGAGATGGAGGGAGGGCAGTCACAGAGAGGGTGTCAGAGACAGAGCGAGAGAGAGACAGAGAGAGAGAGAGAGAGAGAGAGAGAGAGAGAGAGAGAGAGAGAGAGAGAGAGAGAGAGAGGAGCGGTCACATCAAACACATGCTTCCTCTTAAGAAAATTACAAATGGACCCTAAATTGACTGAGACTGGATTTTTCTTTCACACTGGAGTTTTCTTGCGAGTGTTAATGCTATCTACCATCTTATCCCTGGGCTAGCTACCATCTTATCTCTGGGCTGCGAATGTGACAGAAGTTTGAGGAAAGGAGCGGCGACACACTAATAAAGAACAGATCTGTTTGATCAAGATAACAGCTTCAGAGCCACTAAATCTGATTCAGCCATTTGTTGCTTCTTCCAGTCGCATGGTGCCGACGGGTTCGTGGCACCGACGGATTTGTGGTTCTGACGGGTTCATGGTGCCGCCGTCGGCACCATGAACCGGGGCGCTTCACGAGATGAACACACAACTGTACAGGAATACAAAGGACTGGTAAACTCTTCCAACATGGCTGACGATAGAAGTCTCATTTTTCTGCCTTACTGCATTGAAAGTCGTCTTCAAAAAAATGTTGCCTCGAAATATACAGTCTTCCTTTTCTTCTTTTGAAAATGGAGAACACCACCACATTTTACAACACTAATAAATAGTCTCATACATATTGTTCAGCTTCTCCTTCATTCAGGATAGTGACTGAACCGTCGCCACTGTTCATTTCAATGTCTTTAGCTGCCGCACTCTCAGGAAGCAACGCCAAATCCTTGAACACGTCCACATAATGTCCGAATCCGGGGCCCCAGTTCAGCAGATTATCCCAGTTGAAGCCTCCAGCTTGCTGACCTAGTTTGTGGGGCAAGGTGTAGTGCTGCTCAGCAGATGGCATCTGGGCGATGCCCGGCCCTCCTTCTGCCCTGCGACTGGAGTACCGCCGCTGCTTCAGCCTCCCACCATAGTCTTCGTCATCAGCGTCCGACTCGTTGACCTGCGAGAGCTTGGGAACACGCGAGCTGTAAGACACGGGCTTTTCCCGATCATATTCCATCTCTGAGCAGGTGAAGGAGTCGTGCGAGTCACTCTCTGAGGAGGACTCTGGAGCGGGGATGCCGTCGGCGGGGTTGCGAACCCTGGAGAGTGGCCTGCGGCAGTCCTCTTCTGAACTGGAGCGTCCGTGGTCGGCGCTGCAGATGCTGGGGTTGCGTGGGCGAGGAGTATTCAGCCGCTCCACCTCCTCAATGGACAGGCCCACCGGAGGGCCCGTCTCAAGCGGAATCTGCTCGACGGGCTGCTTCAGGCGACTCCCCGGCCGGGATGCGTGGCCGTGGCTCGCCATGGTCTGCGGACTCTTGCTGCGCCTTCCCAGCCGGGTGGCGTAATTAAACATGGGTGGAGGTTGGCACATGTCGTTGTGCAGATCCAGAGGGCTGCCCTCCCGACGGGCCAGGTTGAGCTCTCTGGTGGGGGTGTTTCGGTAGAAGGAAGACGGCTTATTAAAGGGGGCTGGGGAGTGTCTGGGCAGGTGGTTGGGGGTGGGGCAGGCCGACTGGGAGTGGCTGAGCGGCGTGGACCTCAGAGCCTGCGTGTACTGAGGCTGGTAGGTGTAGCTGGTCGCTCCGAGCGGCAGCGGTGACTGCCTGGCGAAGCCCAGAGGACTGTGCCTCTGGATAGAAAACTTAGGTGTGTGGCTGCGGAACTGCTTGTAGTGCTGGATGATGTCAGCATCAGAAGGAGCAATGCTGCTGGCGTTGTCAATGTCGTAATGTTCCACATCAGCCTCAGGGCCATTGCAGGGAGCACAGGGAGCGCTGGGGATGGTCTCGTTGTGGGGAAGGTCTGTTTCATCGTAGATCAGATAGGGGTTCTCCCTCTCTATGATGTCGGGTTTGGGGTTCCCTTCTGGCTGCTTTCGTACCGTCATGTCATCTCCATATGGTGGGATGTTATCGGGGTCATCAAACGCGACGTTCTCACTACCCTTTTTCTTCTTCTTCTTCTTCTTTTCCTTGGGCTTCTTCTCCTTGGGTTCTTTTGGCACTTTGGTCTTGTTTCGGTCCTTGCAGTGGTTGCACAAGATCAGGCTGAGCACAACCAGAGCCAGGACTGTGGCACAGCTCCCAACAATCGCCGGCACTGCCCAGATGGGCAGGACCATCGTTGCTGCAGGAGGACTGGGGCTACAGACAAATCCACCATTGTTGGCCGAGTTGCAGACAGTCCCCTGTGGGCACTGGATGCCCAGACAAGCCACCAAGGTTTCACAAGTCTTGCCAGTGTAGAACTCAGGGCAGACACAAGAGAACCCCGAGTGGGGATCCGGCACACAGCTGCCGTGGTTCTGGCAGGGATTGGACGCACAATCGCCAGGGGGGACACACTGGTACGAGTACCACTGGTTGATGCACATCAGTCCATCCCAGCACGGTCCACTCTCACACAAGTTCGGACCTCTGCAGCCAATCTTGACGGATGAGCTGGTCTTGGTCAGCGTGACCAGGTTGTGTTCTCCAGTGAACGGCAGCTTCTCTCCATTGTACTTCACATAGGCCATGCAGCCGTCGTACCCTGGAGATGAAGAGACATAGTAGTGGTTAGATCACGAGAACAAACAATCAATTAATGGTTAAATAACTACAGATTAGCATGAATCACTATCTCTTACACACACACACACACACACACACACACACACACACACACACACACACACACACACACACACACACACACACACACACACACACACACACACTGATTAAACAACTACAAAAATGACAAGGAACAGCAATCAGCATTGAAACCTACAAATATAATCCTCCTCCTCCTCCTCATCATCATAATCATAATCATAATCCTCCTCATCATCAGCATCATTGTCATAATTGTCATCATCAAAACCTTTAGTGAAAAACACAAAAATGTATGTATCAAGAAGAGAAGGGAACATTTATCATTTGAACTGATATGGTACTGATACCGGTACACAACAATACCAAACCTTGGTACTTTCGTGTGTTTATGTGGTAATAAATGTCCGGCTCAGAACATCTCCTACTCTTCCTCTCCTTCACTCACAAGGATGCATTTAGGTACTGACAGATGGTGCAGTTTCATTTTACATGAATCAGTCATACCGACAGAATTTGGTCAGTACCTATAAAAGTGCTGAATTCAGTACCCATCCCTAGTATTAAGAAAAGCAGTGTGCAGCCATCCAAAACGTGACAATAGTATTAAATAGTATTTCCCAACACCTGCAGATGGATGCTCTTCTACAGATCTCCTGATGGGATTGCCTCCTGATCAATAGTGAAGACTGTGAGTTATAATCAGAGCTCAAGGAGTTTGTTTAGAAGGATAATTGCTTCAAGCTTGGAATAAAGAAAAGCAGAGTAAAAACTCTGAACGTTTATCCTCCTCTGTTTTGGTGCATTTCAAAATGGGCCAAGTCCCAAAACTCAAAGAAGAAATAAGAAATGTTTAGTGGTGGAGGAGCCATTGTTGGAGCCACGATAGCTTGAAGACAATCATCTGGGTTAGATGAACGTCTGAATCTAATTCAATCATCTGTTGTGTGTTTTGCCTCACAGCACCGCCTTAACGAAGTAAATAGATGTTTATTGAATTGATCCCAGCGCAGACTAAATCAAGTCCTGTCTTCTCATAAACTGCAGAAAAGTCGGCAGACAACAGAGCAGCAATGTCGAGATGTCATGGAGGGAAGAGTCTGTGTCCTGCTACACATCTGCATTCTGAGGAGACGCTGCCATTACTGAGGGGAAGTGCTCAGCTAATCACTACCATCATTGATCAGTACCAACACTGATCAATAACATCATTGATCAATACCAACTCTGATCAATAACATCATTGATCAGTACCAACATTGATCAATAACATCATTGATCAATACCAACTCTGATCAATAACATCATTGATCAGTACCAACACTGATCAATAACATCATTGATCAGTACCAACATTGATCAATAACATCATTGATCAATACCAACTCTGATCAATAACATCACTAACATCATTGATCAATACCAACACTGGTCAATAACATCACTAACATCATTGATCAATAACATCACTAACATCATTGATCAATACCAACCCTGATCAAAAACATCACTACCATCATTGATCAGTACCAACACTGATCAATAACATCATTGATCAATACCAGCTCTGATCAATAACATCATTGATCAGTACCAACATTGATCAATAACATCATTGATCAATACCAACTCTGATCAGTAACATCACTAACATCATTGATCAATACCAACACTGATCCAAAACATCATGTCGTAGAGTAACTATTGTAGGGCGCACACACACACACACACACACACACACACACACACACACACACACACACACACACACACACACACACACTCTCACACACACACACACACACACACACTCTCACACACACACACACACACACACACACACACACACACACACACACACACACACACACACACACACACACACACACACACACACACACACACACTCTCACACACACACACACACACACACACTCTCACACACACACACACACACACACACACACACACACACACACACACACCCCCCCCCTACCTGCTGCAGTGTGCTGGGCCGGTCCAGGTGGGACGCCCCCCAGGGAGAAGGTTAAGACTCCCAGGCCTCCGAAGTCCTGTGTGGGGTGGAGCACGGCTCTGGGGGGGCCGGCGTCCAGCTGTAGCAGGGTGGCCGAGCCGTTCTTGTCCAGCCGCAGGGTGTGCCACTGGCCATCCGACACCGGAGCTCCGCCCACCGCCCGCTCCACCTTCCCCCTGACGCCAGCGTCCGACACGTAGTGGAGGTTCCCGTTCTTCAGCTGAGGAACACCACAAAGTGTGTGAGCGGCCTGGGATCCACTGCTACATCTTATTATTATTTATATTACCCTCCACCCAACATCATCCCTCCAACATCCATCCTCCACCCAACATCATCCCGCCAACATCCATCCTCCACCCAACATCATCCCTCCAACATCCATCCTCCACCCAACATCATCCCTCCAACATCCATCCTCCACCCAACATCATCCCGCCAACATCCATCCTCCACCCAACATCATCCCGCCAACATCCATCCTCCACCCAACATCATCCCTCCAACATCCATCCTCCACCCAACATCATCCCTCCAAAATCCATCCTCCACCCAACCCTTCATCCGTCCAACATCTGTCCTCCACCCAACATCATCCCTCCAACATCCATCCTCCACCCAACCCTTCATCCGTCCAACATCTGTCCTCCACCCAACATCATCCCTCCAACATCCATCCTCCATCCAACATCATCCCTCCAACATCCATCCTCCACCCAACATCATCCCTCCAACATCCATCCTCCACCCAACATCATCCCTCCAACATCCATCCTCCACCCAACATCATCCCTCCAACATCCATCCTCCACCCAACATCATCCCTCCAACATCCATCCTCCACCCAACATCATCCCTCCAACATCCATCCTCCACCCAACATCATCCCTCCAACATCCATCCTCCACCCAACATCATCCCTCCAACATCCATCCTCCACCCAACATCATCCCTTCAACATCCATCCTCCACCCAACATCATCCCTCCAAAATCCATCCTCCACCCAACATCATCCCGCCAACATCCATCCTCCACCCAACCCTTCTTTCGTCCAGCATCATCCAGCATCATCCATCATCAATGGGACCCCTTAGTCTCCCTGGAGCCATGGTTCCCATAATCCTCGGTAAGACCCAAGTGCTTCTGGGGGCCCGTCTTCTAGTGACTGCTGGTAGTACTAATGGTGACTGCTGGTAGTACTAATGATGACTGCTGGTAGTACTAATGGTGACTGCTGGTAGTACTAATGATGACTGCTGGTAGTACTAATGATGACTGCTGGTAGTACTAATGATGACTGCTGGTAGTACTAATGGTGACTGCTGGTAGCACTAATGGTGACTGCTGGTAGTACTAATGATGACTGCTGGTAGTACTAATGGTACGGACCGCCAGCAACCCCAAGTAATGAAGAAGGACTTTAATGAGCTTTTTAAGTTTTTAAGTAACTGTGGAAAGTTTGTCTTTATCTTGATCTCTGTACTGGTCCTGTTCTGGTCCTGTCCTGGTCTCTGTTCTGGTCCTGTTCTGGTCCTGTCCTGGTCTCTGTTCTGGTCCTGTTCTGGTCTCTGTTCTGGTCCTGTTCTGGTCCTGTCCTGGTCTCTGTTCTGGTCCTGTTCTGGTCTCTGTTCTGGTCCTGTTCTGGTCCTGTCCTGGTCTCTGTTCTGGTCCTGTTCTGGTGTTGTTAGATCTCAGTGCTGCTTTGATACTATTGATCAGAACATTGATACTATTGACCAGAACATTGATACTATTGATCAGAACATTGACACTATTGATCAGAACATTGATACTATTGATCAGAACATTGATACTATTGACCAGAACATTGATACTATTGATCAGAACATTGATACTATTGATCAGAACATTGATACTATTGACCAGAACATTGATACTATTGATCAGAACATTGACACTATTGATCAGAACATTGATACTATTGATCAGAACATTGACACTATTGATCAGAACATTGATACTATTGATCAGAACATTGATACTATTGATCAGAACATTGACACTATTGATCAGAACATTGATACTATTGATCAGAACATTGACACTATTGATCAGAACATTGATACTATTGATCAGAACATTGATACTATTGATCAGAACATTGACACTATTGATCAGAACATCCTATTACAGAGGCCAGAACATCATCGGGCTTAAAGGTACGGCACTAAACTGGTTCAGATCATATTTATCAGACAGGTTCCACTTTGTTCATGTTCACGATAATTCCTCAGTCCAGACTGAGGTTAAACATGGAGTTCCACAGGGTTCTGTCTTAGGTCCTATACTTTTTACTTTATACATGCTTCCTGTAGGGAATATCATTAAAAAACACTCCATTAACTTCCATTGTTATGCAGATGACACACAAATCTATTTATCTATGAAACCTGAGGATAATAACCAACTTTCAAAACAAAAAGTTCGTTTTGAAGATACAAAGGACTGGATGAGCTGTAATTTCCTGCTCCTGAAGTCGGATAAATCTGAAATTATTATATTTGGGCCAAAACATCTGGGAGACAAATTATTTAAAGATATAGTCACACTGGATGGTATTACTTTGACCTCCAGTACCACTGGGAGGAACCTGGGAGTTATTTTGACCAGGATTCATCTTATATCTCACACATTAAACAAATCTGCAGGACTGCCTTTTTTTCACCTACACAATATTTCCAAAATTAGAAACATGCTGACTCAGAGTGATGCTGAAAAAGTAATCCATCATTACTTGCAGAGTAGATTATTGTAACTCCATATTATCAGGGTGTCCAAATAACTGCTTAAAAAGTATTCCATTGATTCAAATTGCTGCAGCGAGAGTTCTGACAAGGACCAGCATCAGAGATCACTTCACTCCAACACAAACCTCACTTCATTGGCTCCCTGTTAAATCTAGAATAAAATTTAAAATCCTTCATCTAACCTATAAAGCTCTTAACAACCATCTTATCTTAAAGAACTGTTAGTCCCGTATCTCCCCAGAAGAACACTTGGTTCTCAGAGTACTGCCTCCTGGAGGTTCCTAGGGTTTCTAAAAGTAGAATGAAGGCGGAACTTTCAGCTCTCAGGTTCCACTGATGTGGAACCAGATCCAGTTTCAGTTAGAGAGGCTGAACCAGTCTCTGCTTTTAAGACCAGACTCAAGACCTTTCTGTTTACTAAAGCTTACAGTCAGGACTGCTTTAACCCCCCCCAGAATCTCTCTCTATCTCTCTCGCTATTTCTCTCTACCTCTCTCTACCTCTTTCTCTACTTTTCTCTTTCTTTACCTCTCTATCTCTTTCTCTACCTCTCTATCGCTTTCTCTACCTCCCTCTACCCAAACCAGGGTCTGTTTCTCACTGATTACCCAAATCAGGGTTTGTATCTCCCCCCAATCTATCTCTCTGTATATCCTATCCTATCTTCACCTATATCCTCCAATCTATCTCTCTGTATATCCTATCCTATCCTCACCTATATCCTCCAATCTATCTCTCTGTATATCCTATCCTATCCTCACCTCTATCCTCCAATCTATCTCTCTGTATATCCTATCCTATCCTCACCTATATCCTCCAATCTATCTCTCTGTATATCCTATCCTATCCTCACCTATATCCTCCAATCTATCTCTCTGTATATCCTATCCTATCCTATCCTCTATCCTCTAATCTATCTCTCTGTATATCTTATCCTATCCTCTCCTCTATCCCCCAATCTATCTCTCTGTCTATACTATTCTATCCTCTCCTCTATCCCCTCACTCCAGCCGGTCAGCAGCTGTGTTGTATTCGATGCTTTATAAATAAAGTTGAATTGAATCAATCTGCATCCTTATATTCACTTCAGCCACAGAATGCAACAGAAACAACTGCATCAATGAATCTCAACCAATAAGATGAAGCCTTGTCTCCACAGAGCCGCAGCAGGCCAGCAGGGGGCGATGCTGCCATGCATCCTCTCACCACTCCTGATGAGGCAATGTCACTATGGAGGACCATTATCACCAGATTATCATCAGATTTTCACAAGATTATCAACAGATCATCAACAGATCATCACTAGTTTATCATCAGATCATCAACAGATCATCAACCGATTATCATGAGATCCTCATTTTATTATCAACAAATGATCACAAGATTATCATCAGATTATCATCAGATCAACAGATTATCACAAGTTTATCATCAGATTATCATCAGATCAACAGATTATCACAATATTATCATCAGATTATCATCAAATCAACAGATTATCACAAGACTACCATGTGATTATCATCAGATCACCAACAGATTATCATGATATTATCATCAACTCACCAACAGATTATCGTTAGATTATCATCAGATCATCAACAGATGATTAGTTTATCACCAGATCATCACGAGATTATCACAAGAATATGAACAGATCATCAACAGATTATCATGAGATTCTCATTTTATTATCAACAGATTACTGCAAGATTATCGTCTTCAACAGATTATCACAAGGCTATCATGAGATTATCATCAGATCATCAACAGATTATCAACAGATTTTCACTCGTTTATCACAAGATTATCATGAGTTTATCAGAATTATCATGGATGATCATGATTTATCAGAATTTATTGGCTCGCTGACATGAGCAGATAATCTGAGACCAACGCTCTGCAGAATAATCTCATATGTTCCTCCCCCTCTGTGAAAAAGTAATCCCATTACTCCCTTTCAAAGAGCCAATCAGCAGTGATGAGAAACTTCTGGGGAACTGGATTAAAACGTAAAACCGGAAACTCCCTGAGAGCTGGACGACCAATCAGATGCTTCGTCTGCACTCACTGAGAGCTGGACGACCAATCAGACGCTTCGTCTGCACTCACTGAGAGCTGGACGACCAATCAGACGCTTCGTCTGCACTCACTGTTCCTGCCCACTCTATCGAGCTCAGCCAGTACTCTAGTATCCATTACCACACTGGAGGATACATGTTTACTGAGAGAATGTGGGAGAGAGAAGGAAGGAGGGAGGAGAGAAGGAGAGAGAGAGGGAAGGAGGAAGGCGAGAGGGAGGGAGACAAAGAGAGAGAGACAGAGAGAGAGGGTGAGAGAGGGAGGGCGAGAGAGAAGGAGGGAGGAGAGAGGGAGTGAGAGAGAGATAGAAAGAGGAGAGGAGAGAGGGAGAGCAAGAGGGAGGGAGAGAGAGAAAGAGGGAGGGAAAGAGAGAAAGGGGGTTAGGGTCATTTGTTCTTTGAAGTTGTCAGCTTTATATTTGATTCTATTAAAGGAAGACAGTGGTTGTGTTTCAGACAGTGGTTGTGTCCACAGACAGTGGTTGTGTTTCAGACAGTGGTTGTGTTTCAGACAGTGGTTGTGTCCACAGACAGTGGTTGTGTTTCAGACAGTGGTTGTGTTTCAGACAGTGGTTGTGTTTCAAACAGTGGTTGTGTCCACAGACAGTGGTTGTGTCCACAGACAGTGGTTGTGTTTCAGACAGTGGTTGTGTTTCAGACAGTGGTTGTGTTTCAAACAGTGGTTGTGTCCACAGACAGTGGTTGTGTCCACAGACAGTGGTTGTGTTTCAGACAGTGGTTGTGTTTCAAACAGTGGTTGTGTCCACAGACAGTGGTTGTGTTTCAGACAGTGGTTGTGTCCACAGACAGTGGTTGTGTTTCAGACAGTGGTTGTGTTTCAAACAGTGGTTGTGTCCACAGACAGTGGTTGTGTTTCAGACAGTGGTTGTGTCCACAGACAGTGGTTGTGTCCACAGACAGTGGTTGTGTTGGTGAGGAGCTTGGGGTTAGAGTTCAGGTGAACCAGTGCAGGTGAAGCTGCTGCTCACCTTGACAGTGGTGTAATTGCTGCTTTCCTGCAGGTGCAACAGAGTTCCAGTGTTACTGCGGGTCCTGAATTGCAACTCCAGGCTCTGGGAGGGGGCGTGGCCCTGGAAAGAGAGGGTGGAGCCAGAGCCCTGCAGTGCTTGGCGGAGCAGAGCATCACGTTTGGGTCCCTGTTTCATGGAGAAGTCCAGACGACCGGTACCGTCCAGAGACAGAGCTGTGTCTGCAGTCATGTCTAGAGGGAGACAGAGCGCAACCTCAGTTCATGTGTTCCCTGATTCATGTGTTCCCTGATTCATGTGTTCCCTGATTCATGTGTTGCCTGATTCATGTGTTGCCTGATTCATGTGTTGCCTGATTCATGTGTTTCCTGATTCATGTGTTCCCTGATTCATGTGTTCCGTGATTCATGTGTTCCCTGATTCATGTGTTCCCTGATTCATGTGTTCCCTGATTCATGTGTTTCCTGATTCATGTGTTCCCTGATTCATGTGTTCCCTGATTCATGTGTTTCCTGATTCATGTGTTCCCTGATTCATGTGTTCCCTGATTCATGTGTTCCCTGATTCATGTGTTCCCTGATTCATGTGTTTCCTGATTCATGTGTTCCCTGATTCATGTGTTCCCTGATTCATGCGTTCCCTGATTCATGTGTTCCCTAACCAAATCTCCTTCAGCCATCCTAGATTAACTAACCAACTGTAGGTTTGTTGGTGCAGCTCGCCTGATGCTGGAGCGTGAAATTTGACGATCCAATCAGAGGGCAGGAAAACGTTGACATCATCTGGTGATCACCTGACCTCACCTGGTGATCACCTGGCATCACCCAGACCCTGGTTAAAAGCTTTAGTAAGGAAGCAGCTGAGAGGAAGCGGACAGGCTCTGTGGCGATATGCAAGTCCAACCCCACTGCCAACATCAGTCTGTTTTCTTTAGCCTGCAGAGGAGCCTTGCTGAGGAGCCATGCAGAGGAGCCTTGCTGAGGAGCCATGCAGAGGAGCCTTGCTGAGTAGCCATGCCGCAAAGGAGCCTTGCAGGGCCTGACAGCACCATTGACCTTCAGATTTTCTTTTTTTTCTGTTCTGGAGCCTCAGATTTCAGTTGATTCATCAGAGCAAAGCTTTGTACCTACATTTCTGGCAGTACCTTTGAGGTTATACCTACATTTCTGGCAGTACCTTTGAGGTTCTACCTACATTTCTGGCAGTACCTTTGAGGTTATACCTACATTTCTGGCAGTACTTTCCAGGTTTTAGGATTTTCCAGGTTGTACGTACATTTCTCACAGTACTTCCCGGTGAAGCCGTCCACACACTGACACTGCTGCCAGGACCAGCGGTCCAAACAGGTTCCTCCATGTCTGCAGGGGCTGGTTCTGCAGGTTCCCTCCAGTCTGGGACATCTGGAGACACAGAGACACTGGGTGACCAGTCTGGGACATTTGGAGACACAGAGACACTGGGTGACCAGTCTGGGACGTCTGGAGACACAGAGACACTGGGTGACCAGTCTGGGACATTTGGAGACACAGAGACACTGGGTGACCAGTCTGGGACGTCTGGAGACACAGAGACACTGGGTGACCAGTCTGGGACGTCTGGAGACACAGGGACACTGGGTGACCAGTCTGGGACGTCTGGAGACACAGGGACACTGGGTGACCAGTCTGGGACGTCTGGAGACACAGAGACACTGGGTGACCAGTCTGGGACGTCTGGAGACACAGAGACACTGGGTGACCAGTCTGGGACGTCTGGAGACACAGAGACACTGGGTGACCAGTCTGGGACGTCTGGAGACACAGGGACACTGGGTGACCAGTCTGGGACGTCTGGAGACACAGAGACACTGGGTGACCAGTCTGGGACGTCTGGAGACACAGAGACACTGGGTGACCAGTCTGGGACGTCTGGAGACACAGAGACACTGGGTGACCAGTCTGGGACGTCTGGAGACACAGAGACACTGGGTGACCAGTCTGGGACGTCTGGAGACACAGGGACACTGGGTGACCAGTCTGGGACGTCTGGAGACACAGGGACACTGGGTGACCAGTCTGGGACGTCTGGAGACACAGGGACACTGGGTGACCAGTCTGGGACGTCTGGAGACACAGGGACACTGATGCTCATCACCATTCAGCAGCCAGAAAAAGAAAAATGAGAGGGGGCAGGGTCAGGGGGGGGCCGGGGGAGGGGCCAAGGTCGTCCAGAGGTCAGTCCAAGTCAGCCTAGACCTGTCCAGTGTCAGTCAGGGTCAGTTTCGGTCAGTCCGGTTCCAGACCTGTCCAGGATGCCCTGGGCCTCCAGAGCCTGGCTCGGTTCCAGTGGACGGCCATTGACGGCGAATTCCATGATGCAGCCGACGAAGTCGTGAGAAGAAACCTGACGGGGGCGCCGGAGGACCGACTGGACGGAGCGCAGTCCTCCAACCGAGAGGCGGTTCGGCTGCACATCCAAGATCCTGCAACACACACACACGTGAGTAGACATGTCAATACATGGAAATACACAGAACCATGATGTGAATACAAAGATCACAGAACCATGATGGTAGAACCAGAAAAGTACAACCATGATGGTAGAATAGCTGAAATGTAGACCCAAGATCATAGAACTATGATGGAACAACCATAACATTAGGACCAGAATTATAGAACCCTGACATTAGAACTAGAATGGAAGAACTGGAATGGTAGAAGCAGGATCATAAAACCATTACGTCAGAACCAGATGTTCTTACCAGTCGGTGTGAACGGCCACGGTGCTCACTGCACAGTATCCTGGTTCCTGGTTCTCTCCACACAGGTCTACGGTCAGAGAGGCCGCCTACACACACACACACACACACACACACACACACACACACACACACACACACACACACACACACACACACACACACACACACACACATCAATCAATCAATAAAGATAAAGCTCACTACCCTCCAGCACAGCTGAGCTGAGGAGAGAATCTGACACAGAACTGCAGGACGGTCTTTAGGACTGTGGAGGATCCAATCACCAACTACTTCAAGACTGCAGAGGATTCTGATTGGTTGTGTTGATCGGTTCTCTAGATCAATGAAAAGCCTTGAATTTGTCTAAAATGATTCATTAATTCAACGGTTCACCATAAACGACGTGATTGTGTGTTTACAACTTCAAATATTTACAGTATCGTCAAACCTTCAAACCAGACAGGAAGTGATGTCAGTGACTTGTCTGACTCATATTGTTATTAAAGATTTGACGGATGAGGTTCAGAGCATCATCAGCTGAAGGACATTGTTTCTCCCTGGGTTGGGCTGAAGTTATCTGAATATCTGACCGAGACACCAAGTGTCACCGGATCACTGAGTATCACTGAGTCTGTCCGAGTCTCTGAGTCTGACCAAGTCACTGAATTTGTCCGAGTCACTGAGTCTCACTGAGTCACTGAGTCCCACTGAGTCCCACTGAGTCTCACCGAGTCACTGAGTCCCACTGAGTCTCACCGAGTGACTTAGTCCGACTGAGTCTCACCGAGTCACTGAGTCTCACCGAGTCACTGAGTCTCACTGAGTCTGTCCAAGTCACTGAGTCTCGTCAGCAGAGTCATCCTTCATGTGGCTCGCAGACATTTTTAACATTACAGCAAATATTTCCTACTTCACATGAATGGCGCCAAAGCTTTTCCCCAGATGTGTGTGTGTGTGTGTGTGTGTGTGTGTGTGTGTGTGTGTGTGTGTGTGTGTGTGTGTGTGTGTGTGTGTGTGTGTGTGTGTGTGTGTGTGTGTGTGTGTGAGTGAGTGAGTGAGCAGCAGGTTGATCAGGCTCCGCCTCTCCTGCAGCTAAAGTCAACATTGACAGCATCCTGAGAACAGCAACAACAACTCAGACTCTTCAAAGGTGATCTGAATCCAAGAAACTCACCAGATTTAAACTTCCTCTTCCAAAACAACTGACGTTGTTATTAAAGATCCAGGCTGCAGGTGTTGCTCTCCTCAATTCATTTAATAGGATGTTTTGAACAGTTGAGAGTTTTAACTCTTTTACTGAACAACAAGATCGAATCTCTCTTTTCTTTCTGTCTTTTTCTCTCTTTCTCTCTTTCTTTCTCTGGAGGTCGAGGCAGGATCAAACACTGAAATTCACCTCAGACTTTCTGCTCTTCAGACACGACACTTTCATTCTCCAGGACTTCGAACTCCAGCCTCTTGATTCTTTGTAGTCTTCAGTAGAACGAATCGTACCGTTTTTATCCCATCACTGCAGCATCTCAAAACAATCTAAAAATTCGAGCAGCTCCCGTGACGTGAGCCCCCGAGTACTGGGCGGGAAACAACAGAGTGGACGTCCAGCAGCAGAGCTGCATGAGGAGCTCTGACCAGGAGGGTTTATTTACTGCAGAGAGAAGCCACTCGTGGAGGGAGCAGCACACACCGTCAGCAGTCAGGCCCAGTTTGGATCCTGCTATTGTAAATCGCAACAAGCAATAAAGTATAATTACAAACCATGGAAACCCGAAGCTGAGCCGCCTGTGGTTCCACGCCAGTTTCATTATCATCCCACAGTGCTAAAACAACATGAAGCCAAATTTGGACCTCCAGCTCAGGACGCTGGATCTGCAGTGCCAGTTGACACCACTTGGAGGTCGGCTGTCCTCCACAGTGTGAGCAAGTACACATGACCAATACACGCAATGTCTTAAATGTTGCTTTAAAACACTGTCTTACCATTCCAGCTCTCCTGGCGATGACTGTGTGAAACTCTCCGTCTGACACTTTGATGGCGGTCGTCAGTTTGTAAATTCCACTTCCCAGATTGAAGGAGAAGCGCATCTGTCCGTCGAGGATTTCAAGGGCCAGGAACTCCGCCTTGTCTCCGGTCTGGTTGTCGTGGTTGTACATCAGCAGTGCGTCACTCTGCAGCGTTGCAAACTTGATGTAGATGTAGTTATTGTTGGGATCCAGAGAAGGAAACTCCATGTAAGAAAGCTCTTCAAAGCCGTAGCTGTTCAATTCGCAGTGTTTTCCAAAAACCCCTGAGGACAAAAACAGACCCAGAAGTTCAATCAGTGAGGAAGCCGGTGATTCACGGTGCTGTGGGGATAAAAATATCTGCGCTGAATCTTTACACAGTAATATTATATGTTCTGCATATAGCAGCAACGAAGTCATTTATTTCTGCTGTCAAGCTGTGAGCTTAAAAAGTCCCCAACTTATTCCTGCTGCATTTGGAGAGTACTGATGAGAATGGCAAACCAAGCATGAAGAATGGAGACAAAAAATTATGTGACAGCACCAACACATGTCTAAGAACTTAACAATTAGGACCGCTGATGTTTTTCTTTCCTTTTGTAGAGCAGCTTTTGCTTTTCAATTCACCAGGACTCTTTAGAAGCTTGAAGTTTGTGGCGTTACTCACCAAACGGACAGTGACAGTAATATCCATCCACCCGACTCTGACAGGACCCGCCATTAAAACACGGGTTACACTCACAGTGATTGATGATGGAATCACACCTTTTGCCTGGTTTTCACAAAACAACACAAATTAAAAGGGAGGTGGTGGGTAACAAGACGGGAAAACACCGGAGGAACACAGACAACAGAAAACCTCTGAGACAACCACAGTTCACTACGTCACAGAAATGCTCTGCAAAAACAAATCTACTGTCCCGAGTCTTAAATCTCAGTTCCACTGAAGTTAATAGTTTAGTTCACCTGTTTCAGTGAAGTTTCACCTGTTTTAAGAGTTTAGCAAAGCAGTGGAGATTCCAGGTCCAGGATGAAAACCCTGCAGCCAAAACAACATCTTGAAGCTTTCATTGGAAAGAAGAAATGATCTCATTCAATTGGCAGATACTTTTCACTGAGAATAATCACATTTCAAACTAAAACTCATGATCAAATTACATTCCGGTCTGGCTGCGTTTCTCTTTTTTTGTTTTTGCAGTGCATCAATTTCTGTCACGCAGACAAAGAAACATTCAGATGAGTTCAACATCTGAAAGTGTGACACGGATAATAAAAGAGTGCAGATGATTGGTGGTGGGAACAACAGAATATGAGTTATGAAACGAGCTGCTTAATGGAGACGATCTGCCAACCAAACCTGCTGCAGGAAAACAGGAAGTGCAGAGTTCATGGTGGGGCCATGCATACTACTGTAAGTCAAAAGTTGCATTTGTGCAGGAGGGTCATTTATCTTGATGGAAACTAAAGATTTGCATTCATTTTTCATGGCCATAATAAAAAGGGACAGTAATGACTTGACTTGAGGCAAATGGTCTGCAGCTGAAAATCTCTTTCAGATGCTGCACTCAGAAGTTGGACAACATACAGGAAACAAATGACTCTTCTATGTAATTCCACTTAAAATCCACTCCATTTTTTTCAAGGCTAATAATGCAGTGCACTCTTTTGTCACACAACTCAAACACAACCCAATGAGAATTCTGGGGTGAAGAAATCTCAGCGGATGTGTTTGGAAAGGAGACGAGTTCATCGCTGCAAGAGCAACAGGATGTGTGTGGAGTCCAGACTGAGGTCCTGAGCTGGTTCAGCTTCACCTCAACTCTTTTAATAAAGCCAAGCTGGCGCACTGCTGTAATCCCGCTGAACGCAGCAACGCTTGATCGCGGTGCCTCGAACACCTCGGAAACATTCAGGAGCAAATATTTCTTGTGTGTGTGTGTGTGTGTGTGTGTGTGTGTGTGTGTGTGTGTGTGTGTGTGTGTTGTACCTGCAAAGCCAGATTTACAGAGACAGTTGAAGCCTCCGGGGAAGTTCTGGCACAGCGCCCCGTTCTGGCAGGGGTTGGAAAGGCACTCGTTGACGTCTCTCTCGCAGGCCATCCCAGTGAAGCCCTCCGGACAGGTGCAGGAGAACCCCCCCACCAGATTGTGGCAGGTGCCGCCGTTGTGGCAGGGTGACGGCTGGCACTCGTCGATGTCGGTCTCACACAATGCTCCGGTGTAGCCCGGCCTGCAGCTGCAGGCGTAGGGCTGCAGGGGGTGGTTGGAAACAAGGATCACTGGGACGCTTTCCTGCGTCTTCATGTTGGGCCCGACACTGAGACGCCTCTTGCAGCTGCCACCATTCTGGCATGGGTTGCGTGTACAAGGATCATGGTCCACCGCATCTATTTGCACCCCGCTCTGCCTGTGTAAAATGTCTTTGATACTCTGGAAGAATGTGGCCACGCCGCTGGGGCTGACATATTGTCCGTGGCCCCGCTTCACAGCTGCCATGAGGAAAGTCTGATTGTTGAGCTCAAACGCTCCATAAAGCAGCACCCCAGTGCCGAGTCCTGCCAGCTGAGAGTTGGCAATGCGTAAGAAGCTGAGGTAGTGGTTGGTGAGGAAGCTTTTGACTCCTTCAGCGTGGAGCCGGATGAGTATACTGTTGTCAACTGTGACATTTGTGAAGCCCATAAAAAAGACTCTGGCTGTATTGCTGACTGAACCATGGACACCGTCGCTGCTCCGGATGGTCAGCTCGAAGGTTCCATCTGTCGAACGAGCTTTGGAGTTGAGGTTGCACGTTCCAGTTGGAATAGTAAACAGACCGGAGGATGGAGGGATGAGGGAGCAGTGGAACCGATCATGAACGTCAGGGTCTTGAGGTCTGACGTCTCCCAACGACCCTCCAGGAAACATGTTTCCAAAGTAGTGGACGAAGATTTCCAAGGACCTGGGCTCTGATGGGTTATCATTCTGGTCATTGATTTTCACGTGAACGGTTCCCGTAGAGGACATCTGAGGCACTCCGGAGTCTCGGATCACAGCCAAGAGGTAGAAGTCACTGATCTGTTCTCTGTCAATTTCCCGGATGGTGGTCAACACTCCGGCGGGACTGAGGCTGAAGTAGCTGTGGGTGGAGCCTGAGCTGAGGAGGCTGAAGCGGAATGGACCCTGGTTAGGTGGCAGGTCTGAATCAGATGCTGTTAGTGTTGTAACGGCTGTGCCGGCTCTCTGGTTCTCCATCACCTCGGCGTAGCAAGTTGTCAAAGTTGGACCATTATCATTGATATCCTCCAGATTCACGATGACAGTGGTAGTACCAGTGGCAGGAGGTGTACCAGTATCAACTGCAAGAACAGTCAAATTATACACAGGAGTTTTTTCTCTATCGAGTTCAGCAGCTACAGACACTTGCCCACTTTTGGGGTTGATAGTAAAAATGCTTTGATCAAACTCGGGTGCGAAGGAGTAAGAGAATCTGCTCCAGCTTGGGACAGAGTCTGAGTCCTCGGCACTGACGAAGGTGACCAGGCCACCGGGCGAGAGACCTTCACTCACCTGCACATCATACAGTTCTTGGCTGAAAACAGGCGGATCATTTGCATCCAGAATTGTTATATTTACAAACACCTCATCGATATCAGCGCCACGGATGCTTCCCGTATTCTTGGCCAAAACTTTGAGTGAAACCTTTTCCTCTTTCTCTCTGTCCAAAGTGCCTGTGACATAAATCTGCCCCGTCTTCCTGTTAATGCCAAATCCTTTCTTTCTGCTTTGACCAAATATGAGATAGTAAACTAGTCCATCATCTCCTTGGTCCCGATCACTGGCGAAGACTTCCCCCACCACGGTGCCTTTTGGAGCAGCTTCAGAGATTTCAAAGTAGTACTGTTTGGAGACAAAGCGAGGCACGTATTCATTGGCTCCCTTTAGCTGAATGTTGACGTTGGCAAAGCTGCAGCGCTCCTCGTCTGGGACATTGAAGGCCTTCACTGTTAAATGGTAGACCTGCCTGGCCTCATAATCCAGGAAACCCTGGGTGGTGATGGTGCCGGTGTTGGGGTCAATGACAAAGAGGTCACTGTCCGACGACTGAATCACATAGGCCATGACTGCATTAGCTCCTGAATCCCGGTCCGTGGCATTCAGTTTCACCACTGTTGTGCCACTGGGAACATTCTCCCGCACCACAGGGAAATACTCATCAGGGTCAAACGCGGGAGAGTTGTCATTGACGTCAGTCACATGAATGGTAACGGAGACATAACTGGTTTTTGCAATCCAACCACCATCTGTGGCTGAGACTCGCAGCTCATGCTGTTGCTTCTCTTCAAACTCCAGTGGATGAGCCAGCGATAACACTCCGGTCTTCCTGTTCAGTGCAAACACACTCTGGTCATTGCCAAAGCTGATATTGTACGTGATAAAGCCATTCATTCCTTTATCTTTGTCTCTGGCAGACAGAGTCCTGATTGCTGTCCCCACAGCGAGGCTTTCAGGTACTGTGGCTGAGATTTGGCTTTGTGAGAACTCAGGAGTGTGGTGGTTTTCCTCTGTGACGGCAATTCTCACCGATGTCCGTGATGACAGAGGAGGATTTCCTCGGTCGTTAGCAGTAATGTCAATGAGGAAGATTTTATTCATGTCAGACGTTAGTGAGGAGGCAACAGTGATCCATCCACTTGTTTTATCCAGCTTGAATTTGTTGGAGCTGTTCCCTCCGGTTATTAGATACTCAACCTCAGAATTAAGGCCAAAGTCTTTTTTGTCATGAGCGACGACCCGAATGAGCCTCGTGCCAACTTTCACACTTTTAGTGACGGGAGTGAAGTACGTCGAGGAATCAAACTCAGGAGGATTATCGTTACTGTCAACAACATTAACGATGACTGTCGTCTCACTCATCAAAGGCTTGACTGCTCGATCTGACGCTGTGACGATGAAGCTGTGACGATTTATATTTATACTACTAGCACCTGTTGAGTTCTGATATTTGAGCTGCTGCTTCAAGAAGATCTCCCCAGTGCTAGCATTAATCCTGAAATACTCCGACTGGGAACGGATGAAATAAAAGATTTTCCCGTTGAAGCTTTTGTCGGGATCAGTGGCAGACACCTTCGTGACCAGAGACCCCACCTCAGTGAGCTCAGGATAGTCCAGGTAGTAGGACGGGCGACTGAATCTGGGGGCGTTGTCATTGATATCGGTGATGAATATGGTGACGTCTGTGCTCACAGTCCAGCCCGAGTCATGAGCAGACACTTTCACAATGTAGTGATCCGTGTCTTCTCGGTTCAGTGGCCTGCTGATGGTGATGTCTCCGGTGTTTGTGTTGATAATGAAGGGCAGGCTGCTGTCAGTGATGGAGTACCGACTGACAGCGTTCGAACCAGCATCCTCATCTGTGGTGGTGACTCTGGTGACGGTGTAACCCACTGGAGCATTTTCAGCCACTGTTGCGCTGAAGATCTTAGAGAACCGGGGGGCGTTGTCATTCACATCCAGTACGTTTATCAGCACCTTCACCGCTGTGTTCTTGGGGGGAAATCCACGATCGGTGGCTTTGACTTTCAGCGAGTACATGCCCACTTTCTCCCTGTCCAGCGGCCGAGTGGTTCGAATTTCACCCGAGGCTCGATTAATGCTGAAGCTGTTCTCTCTGTTGCCGTCGACGATGGCGTACTCTAGCTGTCCATTGGGCCCACTGTCCAAGTCGATGGCAGAGACCATCAGCACACGTTGGGGAGAAAGGTTCTCCAGTATTTCAGCATGGAAAGGATCTTTATCAAACACAGGGTGATTGTCATTCACATCCAACACTGTTACTTCCACTTTCTCGTAGGAGGAGTATGGTGGGAAGCCCTGATCTCTGGCTTCCACCCAGAGCACATACTTCTGAATGTGTTCGTAGTCCAGTGGATGTCTAATGGAGAGCTCGCCTGACAGCTGGTCGATGTGAAAGGCATTGTCCAGGTTCCCGCTGGCGATGTAGTAGGACAGCGGCCCACCTCTCCTGGAGGACCCCGTCACCGTGGTCACTACATGGCTGCTGGGCTGGCTCTCTGGGAAGGTGAAGGAGTGCTCCATCAGCTTGATGACCGGGAAGTTTCCGCCACTGACGAAGCGCACGGTCACGGTAGTCATATCTGTTCTCGGATTGGCTCCGCCATCTTTTACTCGGACAGTGAGAGTAACTTCTGAGCTGCCAGTCAGCTTCTGGTTGGCAGTGATGGCGCCTCGGACCGGGTCGATCTTGAACTTGTCGGAGTTGCGCCCCAGCAAGGAATAGTGCAGCTGGGAGTTCGACCCAGAGTCCTCGTCCGTCACGGTAACGGCAAATACCAATGAGCCTGAAACCAGAAGAGAGAACAGATCGATTCATCTTGCTCACATCTAGAAACACCTAGAGGGGAACTTCCCTCTATGTCTCTATGAAATACTTTTTATTTTCATTTCGGTTGCGGTGTTGACAGATCAGTATCAACTGAGTCTCGACATCCATGTAGAGTTTCTTTTTCATACTTTTTTCACAAGTTTTTTGTTACAGCTGACACATGAAAACTAGTCACTTTGGGTGAATTGTGGCTGATTTCAGTGATTCGTGCTGTCGCAGGAGGAAACTTGTTCCTTCAGAGACACACGTCAAAAGAAAAATCTACTGAAACTGTTAATGACATAAATTACAGGAAATGATCTGCCCGAAAGAGTTTTTTCTCCTCGGGATCATTTTAAAAGCACGTCTGCTCTGACAGCAGCAGGCACTGTAATAAAGCCGTCAGCTCACCTGCTGCAGTGGAGGCGGGGATGTGGGTGACGTAGG
Source organism: Blennius ocellaris (assembly GCF_963422515.1). Taxonomy (NCBI): domain Eukaryota; kingdom Metazoa; phylum Chordata; class Actinopteri; order Blenniiformes; family Blenniidae; genus Blennius; species Blennius ocellaris. The sequence continues at coordinate 85,238 of NW_027661962.1, read as the reverse complement.
GGTGGTGGTGGAAGCGTGGAGGGTTGTCGTTGATGTCGGCCACCGTCACCGACACGGTGGCGGAGCTGGACAGGCCGTCAGGCTGGCCCCCATCCGTGGCCACCACCAGCAGCTGGTAGCTGGGCCGGTCCTCGCGGTCCAGCAGCGAGCTGGTGATGATCTGGCCCGTCGACGGGTTGATGGAGAACTGGCCGTGTCCTCCACCCAGGCTGTAGCTGGTGGCACGACATGGAGAACAACATGATGCAGAGCAGCTCAGGGCACAGTACCACCCACAGTACTTCATAAATACCTTTCGTAGGAGGAATAGTAGCATTTCTACTCAGGTTACAGTAACACACAGTCGCTTCAGTGGTTCCAGATGTGAAAACTAAATAATAGATTTCAATTTCCACATAGAATCTTTTCTTGTGTTTTGTCTTGTGGAGAGTCCTGGTGGTGGCCTAGATCCTCCTGGTTCTGGTCGCTAGCGTTAAAGTTCAAAAGCTGTGCCGTACAACCACAGTAAGCTGAATAATGACGAGTCATCAGGTCTCATCAGGAAGCTTCATGTTCCACCAACAGTCGCTGAGTCAGAGTACCACAGAGAATCAGAGTACCACAGAGAGTCAGAGTACCATGGAGAGTCAGAGTACCACAGAGAGTCAGAGTACCATGGAGAGTCAGAGTACCACAGCGAGTCAGAGTACCATAGAGTAAGAGTATCACAGAGAGTCAGCATACCACAGAGAGTCAGAGTACCACAGAGAGTCAGAGTACCATGGAGAGTCAGAGTACCACAGAGAGTCAGCATACCACAGAGAGTCAGAGTACCACAGAGAGTCAGAGTACCATGGAGAGTCAGAGTACCACAGAGAGTCAGAGTACCATAGAGTAAGAGTACCACAGAGAGTCAGCATACCACAGAGAGTCAGAGTACCACAGAGAGTCAGCATACCACAGAGAGTCAGAGTACCACAGAGAGTCAGCATACCACAGAGAGTCAGAGTACCACAGAGAGTCAGAGTACCACAGAATCAGAGTACCACAGAGAATCAGAGTACCACAGAGAGTCAGAGTACCTGACGACGCCATTGGCACCCACATCAGCGTCGGAAACGTTGACCAGCAGCAAGTCGGTCCCGGTCGGAGCGTCCTCCCTGACAGAGGTGTGGAAGATGGAGGAGCTGAACATTGGCTGGTTGTCGTTGACGTCGTCCACCAGAACCGTTACTGTTCCTGTTCCACTGAGCGACGGCGAGCCTGGAGGGAGAACCGGTCAAAGGTCACCTGACGGCAGGTCAACAGTCTCCTGACAGCAGGTCAAAGGTCACCTGATGGCAGGTCAACGTTCACTTGATGGCGAACAAGAGCCTGTTTTACCCGAGGAGTCGGAGCTCCTCCTGGCTCAGACCAGGAACATTACAACTTCTCTGATCGTGATCACAGATGACACACAGCTCAATACAGCAGTGTCAGTGACTGGCCACACCTCCTTATATGAATGGCCACGCCCCCTTATACCTGCTCAATTAATACATGAATGGAATGGATGAATCAGAACGTTATACAACTCCTCCCAGCCAAAACTGAGCTCATTGTTTTTGGCCCCAAAGTAGAAAGGTTAAAGGTCAGAGGTCATCTGGACTCCAGGTCACTCAGGACATTCAATCAGGCAGAAATGTGGGTGGAGTTAAGGGTGGAGTTCTGGACTCACACCTGAAATTCAACAGCCACATTAAGACAAGAACAAAATGATAATAAATAGATTATAATAATTGATAATAATAATTGATGATTGTGTTTATAGTCTTAAACATCTGGCAGACGGCTAGAGCTCCTCCACCCTCACTGGCTGGAGCTCCTCCAGCAGACTGAGGGTGGTGCACATTACCCCTGAGCTCCACCCTCCACTGCCTGCCACTTAAAGGATCAATATCAAAATCATCCTTCTGGTCAATAAAATGTTGGAAGTTCTCAGACTTTACAAAATAAATCAAATACATTTTAGATTTACTGTAGAAAATGAAACCTCCAGACCTGAATCCACACCTGAACCCAGACCTGAATCCAGACTTGAACCCAAACCTGAATCTACACCTGAACCCAGACCTGAACCCAAACTGAATCCAGGCCTGAATCCACACCTGAATCCAGGCCTGAATCCACACCTGAACCCAGACCTGAATCCAGACCTGAACCCAAACCTGAATCCAGGCCTGAACCCAGACCTGAACCCAGACCTGAATCCAGACCTGAACCCAAACCTGAATCCACACCTGAACCCAGACCTCGGAGGTCCTCAGGAAGAGGTTGACTCAGTGTTCCTACAGTCATAAGAAACAAGGTGAAGCAGCTTTTAGTTCCTACCTCCTCCCCTGAGGAACAACTTCCTGAAGACCTGAAGACTGCTGACACTCTATTCTTTTAAATCAACCACTACAAACGTTATTATTTGCACAGGATTAAGAATGTACTATAGATTTTATTCACTTTATTAAACTTATCTTAATAAATCTCTTAGTTTATTCAGAACATGGATAATGTCTGCAAACTGCTTTGGGATACAGGAAGTAGTTGGTCCTGAATACAGGACGTAGCTGCTTCTAGATACAGGAAGTAGTTTGTCCTGAATACAGGGCGTAGCTGCTTCTAGATACAGGAAGTAACTGGTCCTGGATACAGGAAGTAGTTGGTCCTGGATACAGGACGTAGCTGCTTCTAGATACAGGAAGTAACTGGTCCTGGATACAGGAAGTAGTTGGTCCTGGATACAGGACGTAGCTGCTTCTAGATACAGGAAGTAACTGGTCCTGGATACAGGAAGTAACTGATCCTGGATACAGGAAGTAGTTGGTCCTGGATACAGGAAGTAGTTGGTCCTGAATACAGGACGTAGCTGCTTCTAGATACAGGAAGTAACTGGTCCTGGATACAGGAAGTAACTGATCCTGGATACAGGAAGTAGTTGGTCCTGGATACAGGAAGTAACTGATCCTGGATACAGGAAGTAGTTGGTCCTGTATACAGGAAGTAGTTTGTCCTGGATAGAGGAAGTAGTTTGTCCTGGATACAGGAAGGAGCTTGCCTTGGATACAGGAAGTAGTTTGTCCTGGATACAGGAAGGAGCTTGCCTTGGATACAGGAAGTAGTTTGTCCTGAATACAGGACGTAGCTGCTTCTAGATACAGGAAGTAACTGGTCCTGGATACAGGAAGTAGTTGGTCCTGGATACAGGACGTAGCTGCTTCTAGATACAGGAAGTAACTGGTCCTGGATACAGGAAGTAACTGATCCTGGATACAGGAAGTAGTTGGTCCTGGATACAGGAAGTAACTGATCCTGGATACAGGAAGTAGTTGGTCCTGTATACAGGAAGTAGTTGGTCCTGTATACAGGAAGTAGTTGGTCCTGTATACAGGAAGTAGTTTGTCCTGGATACAGGAAGTAGTTTGTCCTGGATACAGGAAGTAGTTTGTCCTGGATACAGGAAGGAGCTTGCCTTGGATACAGGAAGGAGCTGCTTCCAGGTACAGGATTCCCAGTCTCTGTTGAGAGATCACAAACTTCCGAGATTCCAAAAGTGAGATTAACATTCTGTTAACGGAGATTTGATGGTAAAGACCGAACTGGTGAGCCGTTTGCAGAGGGAAGTTTTCTCTGTGGTTCCAACGTGACCGTCTGGCCAGTGGTGGTGGAAAACCGATCTGGAGATCAAGATTAAGATTCTTCATTATTTGCTTTAATGTTTTTCATTCATTGCTTTTATCAAAACATGGTATTCTTTATCCAGCACTGTGAATTGCCCTGTGTTGAACGGTGCTCTATAAATACATTTGCCTTGCCTTGCAGTTAATCCTCCTGAACGACAAACTCCCACCACAGTGAGCCGAGTCCACCACAGTATATAAAAAATCCCCCACAGTATGCAAAAAATCCCCCACGGTGTGCAAACTCCCCCACAATTAGCAAACTCCCCCCTCAGTGATCAAAGTCCCCCACAGTGAGCAAATTCCTCCACAGTGTGAGACTCCCTCATAGCGTCATAGTCCCCCACAGTGTGACACTCCCCCACATTGAGCAAACTCCCCCCTCAGTGATCAAAGTCCCCCACAGTGAGCAAATTCCTCCACAGTGTGACACTCCCTCATAGCGTCATAGTCCCCCACAGTGTGACACTCCCCCACAGTTAGCAAACTCCCCCCTCAGTGATCAAAGTCCCCCACAGTGAGCAAATTCCTCCACAGTGTGACACTCCCTCATAGCGTCATAGTCCCCCACAGTGTGACACTCCCCCACATTGAGCAAACTGCTCCATCAGTGATCAAAGTCCCCCACAGTGTGACACTCCCTCACAGCGTCAGACTCCCACACAGTGAAAACTCCACCCGCTCAGTTCCCTGGAGTCACCATGTGGCCTCTAGGGGGTGCCTGGAGGCCCTGAAGGTGTTGGAGGAGTAAATCTCCAGCATGTGGTTGATGGTGTACGATGAGGGAGGAAGATCTGCGGAGGTTCATCCTCCTCCACCCAATCTGGTTCCTCCTCCTCCACCCAATCTGGTTCCTCCTCCTCCACCCAATCTGGTTCCTCCTCCTCCACCCAATCTGGTTCCTCCTGCAGGAATCTGTGACTACGTCAGCAATAAAACACCAAATATAAACCGATACAATCGCTGCTCATGTCTGTGTCCCTCTGCCAGCAGCTGCTGGAAACATCTGGAGCTCAACTGGCAAACCGCATTAATACTGAGCTGAAAGCATTCGGGAGAGGCGGGACACTCTTGAAGGAGGGAGGAGGAGGGAGGAGGGTGGAGAGGGCGAAGAGGGGGGGTGGATGGTGGGAGAGAGCGGAAGAAGGAAGAGTGGGGAGAAGGTGAAGAGGGGAGGAGAGAGAGGGCGTCAGGGTTAGGGTTAACCCTCACCCTAACCCTGACTGACCAGGAGGGATTCTAACTACTGACCAGGAGGGATTCTAACTACTGACCAGGAGGGATTCTAACTACTGACCAGGAGGGATTCTAACTACAGACCAGGAGGGATTCTAACTACTAACAGGAGGGATTCTAACTACTAACCAGGAGGGATTCTAACTACTGACCAGGAGGGATTCTAACTACTAACAGGAGGGATTCTAACTACTGACCAGGAGGGATTCTAACTACTAACAGGAGGGATTCTAACTACTAACAGGAGGGATTCTAACTACTGACCAGGAGGGATTCTAACTACTAACAGGAGGGATTCTAACTACTAACAGGAGGGATTCTAACTACTAACAGGAGGGGTTCTAACTACTAACAGGAGGGGTTCTAACTACTAACAGGAGGGGTTCTAACTACTAACAGGAGGGATTCTAACTACTAACAGGAGGGGTTCTAACTACTGACCAGGAGGGATTCTAACTACAGACCAGGAGGGATTCTAACTACTAACAGGAGGGATTCTAACTACTAACAGGAGGGATTCTAACTACTGACCAGGAGGGATTCTAACTACAGACCAGGAGGGATTCTAACTACTAACAGGAGGGATTCTAACTACTGACCAGGAGGGATTCTAACTACTGACCAGGAGGGATTCTAACTACTAACAGGAGGGGTTCTAACTACTGACCAGGAGGGATTCTAACTACTGACCAGGAGGGATTCTAACTACTGACCAGGAGGGATTCTAACTACTAACCAGGAGGGATTCTAACTACAGACCAGGAGGGATTCTAACTACTGACCAGGAGGGATTCTAACTACTGACCAGGAGGGATTCTAACTACAGACCAGGAGGGATTCTAACTACTGACCAGGAGGGATTCTAACTACTGACCAGGAGGGATTCTAACTACTAACAGGAGGGATTCTAACTACTGACCAGGAGGGATTCTAACTACTGACCATTTACAGACGTGTCCAAGGGGAAAAGCCTTCAGGGTGAAGATCATCGACACACAGGAAATGCTTCATTTAGCAAAGAGAAGAAGAAGATGGCAGCGGCCCCAGTTCTACTGCTATGTTCTAAGCTGTGTTGTTTTGTTGGTGTTTACTGTCTGGTGTTTATTTGCAGGTCCCTGTAGTACCAGGGTCTGGCCTGTTAGTCCCTGTAGTACCAGGGTCTGGCCTGTTTGTTCCTGTAGTACCAGGGTCTGGCGACCGTGGCTCAGGTGGTAGAGTGGTCGTCTTTCGGAGTGAGAGGTCGGAGGTTCGATCCCAGTCTACACTGGTCTATGTGTCGAAGTGTCCTTGGGCAAGACACTGAACCCTAAATTGCTCCCAGTGGTCGACTAGCGCCTTGCATGGCAGCTCTGTCCCATTGGTGTGTGAATGTGAGCATGAATGGGTGAATGACTGATATGTGAAGCGCTTTGGGACTGCACTCAGTGTGGTTAGAAGGCGCTATATAAATCTAGACCATTTACCATTTACCATGTAGTACCAGGGTATGGCCTGTTTGTCCCTGTAGTACCAGGGTACGGCCTGTTTGTTCCTGTAGTACCAGGATCTGGCCTGTTTGTTCCTGTAGTACCAGGGTCTGGCCTGTTTGTTCCTGTAGTACCAGGATCTGGCCTGTTTGTTCCTGTAGTACCAGGGTCTGGCCTGTTTGTTCCTGTAGTACCAGGATCTGGCCTGTTTGTTCCTGTAGTACCAGGGTCCGGCCTGTTTGTTCCTGTAGTACCAGGATCCGACCTGTTTGTCCCTGTAGTACCAGGGTCCGGCCTGTTTGTTCCTGTAGTACCAGGGTCCGGCCTGTTTGTTCCAGACTGAACTTCCACTGAGAACAGAAGAAAGCCGTTGCATCGCCTCGTCACTCTGAAATCCCTCTGAGCTGTACGGCAACGCTGCTGACACTGACCTCTGACCTCTCTGTGGGCAGAATGAAAAAGAGCATTGCTTCATCAACGTCAACAAATTTGAAGATTATGGTGCGTTTTTGAAACCACTGCGGGGGGGGGGGGGGGGGGGGGGGTTCACATAGTTTACTGGAACATCACTTCTCGCCATGGCTTCATGATAATAAACAGACATTTGACCTAAAGCTGAAATGAATCCAGTCTTTCTGGTCAGAACAGAAGTGGCTAACATCGTATGAAGGATAAACAGCTGAATTCCGGGAGCAAAATAAATGAGACAAACAGAGTAACTGTAAACAATTTCACCCCAAAAGAAACCCAGAAAGCAACAACACTAATCTGTGGAGACTCCCTGCCAGCATGAGTCATGAGCTCTGCTGAAACCTGACCGCCGCCATGTTTACCGCCTTATATAGGCGCCAGGCACCTCCAGGTCCTTCTGGCTCCGCCCCCACAACGAGCTGTCATGATGAAACTACATTCATGATCTACACAGTGTCCCACCACAAACCAGAGTCAAACTGACGGAGCAGAACCAGCAGTCTGAGGTCCAGATCTCCTGAGGCAGAACCAGCAGTCTGAGGTCCAGATCTCCTGAGGCAGAACCAGCAGTCTGAGGTCCAGATCTCCTGAGGCAGAACCAGCAGTCTGAGGTCCAGATCTCCTGAGGCAGAACCAGCAGTCTGATGCTCCTTCACCAAACTCACACTGGACCGCTCTACCGGCGCCGGCCGTTCTGAGCCGTGAGTTGGCAGACAGTGAGGTGTGGTACTGCTCTCCATCCTGCAGGGGGTGTTGGTTGGGACAGTGAGGTGTGGTACTGCTCTCCATCCTGCAGGGGGTGTTGGTTGGCAGACAGTGAGGTGTCGTACTGCTCTCCATCCTGCAGGGGGTGTTGGTTGGGACAGTGAGGTGTGGTACTGCTCTCCATCCTGCAGGGGGTGTTGGTTGGCAGACAGTGAGGTGTCGTACTGCTCTCCATCCTGCAGGGGGTGTTGGTTGGGACAGTGAGGTGTCGTACTGCTCTCCATCCTGCAGGGGGTGTTGGTTGGCAGACAGTGAGGTGTGGTACTGCTCTCCATCCTGCAGGGGGTGTTGGTTGGGACAGTGAGGTGTGGTACTGCTCTCCATCCTGCAGGGGGTGTTGGTTGGGACAGTGAGGTGTGGTACTGCTCTCCATCCTGCAGGGGGTGTTGGTTGGGACAGTGAGGTGTCGTACTGCTCTCCATCCTGCAGGGGGTGTTGGTTGGGACAGTGAGGTGTGGTACTGCTCTCCATCCTGCAGGGGGTGTTGGTTGGGACAGTGAGGTGTGGTACTGCTCTCCATCCTGCAGGGGGTGTTGGTTGGCAGACAGTGAGGTGTCGTACTGCTCTCCATCCTGCAGGGGGTGTTGGTTGGGACAGTGAGGTGTGGTACTGCTCTCCATCCTGCAGGGGGTGTTGGTTGGGACAGTGAGGTGTGGTACTGCTCTCCATCCTGCAGGGGGTGTTGGTTGGCAGACAGTGAGGTGTGGTACTGCTCTCCATCCTGCAGGGGGTGTTGGTTGGCAGACAGTGAGGATGTTGATCGGGCTGATAAGCGACTTTGTCCATCAAGGCCTTCTGGGCAAGAGCATGAGGAGATGGCCGCCATCTTTGTTTTTACTGAGCTGCAGCCTGTGTTCCTGCTGCTGCCGCTCTGCATTGTTTCAGCGCCGCGGCCGGAAGCACGCCGAGCTGCATGGCGAGCCGGGCGTGCTTGGTGATATGTTGAGTGCCCTCCTTTCAGGAATTTCAGTTTTTACACAGGATGTGATGTCACAACCTGTTTACAGCCTCAGGAGAATGAGCAGATCCTCAGTGTGACCCCTGACCTCCATCGTGGCGACAATGACAGTTCACTCCTTCACAATCATGCCAGCTATTCAGGAGGAGCAACTTCCACTAAAGTCCTTTTTATTTTCAGTTCTTCAATGTGTGCACCAGAAACGCTCTTCAGACATTTCGTACAGGAGAGACTGAATCACTGCTGACGACTGAAATATTGTTCACCACGACGAGCTGCAGCTGAAATCTGTTCCAAAGAAACTACGTTCAAAATGTGTTGAACCCAAAATACTGTGACTGAAATTAGGTTTTATATCAAGGTCCTGTCACTGAGCACAGCAGCAGAGCGGCGTGCTGCTCCTGACAGCCTGAGGAGGTGCTGCAGAGCGGCGTGCTGCTCCAGACAGCCTGAGGAGGTGCTGCAGAGCGGCGTGCTGCAGAGCGGCGTGCTGCTCCAGACAGCCTGAGGAGGTGCTGCAGAGCGGCGTGCTACAGAGCGGCGTGCTGCTCCAGACAGCCTGAGGAGGTGCTGCAGAGCGGCGTGCTACAGAGCGGCGTGCTGCTCCAGACAGCCTGAGGAGGTGCTACAGAGCGGCGTGCTGCTCCAGACAGCCTGAGGAGGTGCTGCAGAGCGGCGTGCTGCTCCAGACAGCTTGAGGACATAGACCTTCCTGATTCAGATCACAAAACCCGGCTGGCAGCTGTTCCTGCACCAAACCTCCTGCTCAGTGTGAAGAGCTGCTGTTCTCTGGTTACACATTGAGTCCAGGGGCTCTGGGTCCTGGTAGCCATGACATGTATGTCATGTATGTCATGTATGTCATATATGTCATATATGTAAATGTGAGGTGTTTGCAATAGTTCCCCAGAGGGCGAGACATTCTTCACATTCACACGGCGGCTGCTAAACAAGCAGTTCCACTGCTTTTCACTGCTTTGTCCTTCTTCTTCTGAATCCTGTACAAGAACCAGTACTTTATGTAGAACCCCCCATCAACCACCCACCTCCACCCTTATCAACCACCCACCCCCACCACCCCCCCAACCGCCCCCCATCATCAACCACCCACCTCCACCACCTCCACCCTTATCAACCACCCACCCCCCCAACCGCCCCCCGTCATCAACCACCCACCTCCACCCTAATCAACCACCCACCCCCACCACCATCAACCACCCACCCCCACCACCTCCACCACCATCAACCACCCACCCCCACCACCTCCACCACCACACCCGTGGAGGGCCTGATTGAAGAACAGAGAAATGTTCTCCAACATGCAGAGCGCTGCAGCGTCCCTTCCTGAGCCGCCGCAGGGGAAGTGTCCGGGCACTAAAGCCGCCGCCCCCTTTGTCCACGTCAGAACATGGCGGAGACACACACCTGGATGTGGCAGCAGGTAATCGACATCATTGCATCCTGGAAACACGCAGCTGGAAACACACATCTGGAAGCGTGCAGCAGCCTGGCACGCCGCCATCGGCTGTGGTCACAGATTTTTCCACTGGCAGAACTTCTCCTTTCTTCTTTTTCCTTTTGCAGCATTTCTTTGGGTGAATTCAACAGTTTTTATGGGGTGAAGACATTTAACCTCGTGACTATATTTGGTAACTCCTGCATTTCTTCTGGTTTCTTCTACAGTCACTCTGTGGTCGACCCGATTTCAGTCACATGACCTCACGGCTGAGCACACAGCATTGTGGAGGTTAAGACAGAGCTTAGTGTCTCTGCAGCTCTCGCACACACACACACACACACACACACACACACACACACACACACACACACACACACACACACACACACACACACACACACACACACACACACACACACACACACACACACACACACACACACACACAGTCACCAGGAGAGTTTTGACTTTAATAACGCGACGCTTCAGGAGCTTCTCCTCCTTCAGATGGATCCTGAAATGAATCCACCATAATCTGATCCGGGGTTAATCTCAGGACACTCAGGAAAGCAAACCAACACGACCTGCTGGTGATTACAGCCTCGCATCGCTGGCGTTCACCTCACGCCAACAACTTATCATCGCCACGGCTTGGATGAAAAAACCTTTAAGTCTCTGTGTACTTTGGAATGAGAAGTGTTTTGGAAGCAACTGCCACTCCCGGAGTGGCGGAGCAGCACACATGATCCCAAACCCCGTCGGCCGTTCCTGCACTCAGGGAAAGTGGGTTGGGGTCCAGAGGAGTGTGCTGTTTGGATCAGAACCGGGACTTTGTGGTACCGGGTTTCCATGAGGAGCTCCAATGTCTGGGCTCTGAGGTGGAGAGGCTGCATGAAGCAGACTCCTGGGGAATACATCAGACCGATGGTATTTTGATAACGGCGGTCCTGCGAGCAGCAGCTACACTTTGGGATGAAGGAGAGAGACGCTGGCGTCAGCGTTTCACACAAAGCAACTCAATCCGCCGGAGAGCTGGAAGCACCAAGCGTCACTTCAATCTACAAACACTATTACATTTAATTAAATGCAGCTCGTTCCCTTCAGATCTCAGAGTGACACGGGGGAGGCGGAGACAGTCTGCTATCTCACCATATTCCACAGAACTCAACGTGGCGGTTGAAAGGAGACGGACCTGAAGAAACAGTCCAACACGAGACGAAACCAGAGACTCAGCCGACCATCTGTCGCCATCACAGACCCACAGACAGTTTCCCCGTAAGCCTCTCAGTGTCCAGCATTAGCATTAGCATATGGTTAGTCTAAGCACCTTGTTAGTGTCCATTACCACCACACAAATCACATTAGCCTCAAACAAGGTGCTGTGGCCATACCTCCCGCCTGGGGGGGTACAAACACATGCATTAATGGGAATTAGTCCACTGCTCTCTGCTGGCAGTTGGGGGGGGGGGTGGGGGGGGCATTCCCAGGAGCAGCAGCAGCATCCAGCGCCTGGGAACAGCTGCCAGGCATCTCAGACGCTGGTGTGTCTGCTGAGATAATCTCTTCCTTCAATATGTACTTGATGGACAGCCTATCAAAGCGAGAGGTGAGTTAATCACCGCAGGAAGTCTCTTTAGAGTCAGAAGACCCAGGCTGGCTGACTGAGGAGAGACGGATGAACGTGTGAATTTATGAGACAGTCCATCTGTAGGCTCAAGCTTAAGGCTTAATTACGCTTCATGGACTGAAGCTAGATTGTGCTCTTAAGGGACACTGTAAATAAAACACATCATTACTGGGGGGGCCAGGCGGTCAGGGGGGGCCAATGAGGCCAAATTGGAATTTTTGTGCGTCTGAGAAGTTGTTGCTTTGCGACGAAGCTTCTTTGAATGCAGGAGCTGAGAGGCGGCTGGGGGCGGAGCCAACCCTCGCTGGGCAACCTGCTTCTCACATCCACCCAGCAAAACACTGACAGGACGACTGTAGAGCCATCAGCGCTGCGAAATGACGACTGTAGAGCCACCAGCGCTGCTAAATGACGACTGTAGAGCCATCAGCGCTGCGAAATGACGACTGTAGAGCCACCAGCGCTGCTAAATGACGACTGTAGAGCCACCAGCGCTGCTAAATGACGACTGTAGAGCCACCAGCGCTGCTACGTGATGACTGTAGAGCCACCAGCGCTGCTAAATGACGACTGTAGAGCCATCAGCGCTGCTAAATGACGACTGTAGAGCCATCAGCGCTGCTAAATGACGACTGTAGAGCCACCAGCGCTGCTAAATGACGACTGTAGAGCCACCAGCGCTGCTACGTGATGAGTGTAGAGCCACCAGCGCTGCTACGTGGTGAGTGTAGAGCCACCAGCGCTGCTACGTGATGACTGTAGAGCCACCAGCGCTGCTACGTGATGACTGTAGAGCCACCAGCGCTGCTAAATGACGACTGTAGAGCCACCAGCGCTGCTACGTGATGAGTGTAGAGCCACCAGCGCTGCTACGTGGTGAGTGTAGAGCCACCAGCGCTGCTACGTGATGACTGTAGAGCCACCAGCGCTGCTACGTGATGACTGTAGAGCCACCAGCGCTGCTACGTGATGAGTGTAGAGCCACCAGCGCTGCAACGTGATGACTGTAGAGCCACCAGCGCTGCTAAATGACAACTGTAGAGCCACCAGCGCTGCTAAATGACGACTGTAGAGCCACCAGCGCTGCTAAATGACAACTGTAGAGCCACCAGCGCTGCTAAATGACGACTGTAGAGCCACCAGCGCTGCTACGTGATGACTCATGCTTTGTGTGTGTGTGTGTGTGTGTGTGTGTGTGTGTGTGTGTGTGTGTGTGTGTGTGTGTGTGTGTGTGTGTGTGTGTGTGTGTGTGTGTGTGTGTGTGTGTGTGTGTGTGTGTGTGTGTGTGTGTGTGTGTGTGTGTGCGTGTGTGTGTGTGTGTGTGTGTGTGTGTGTGTGTGTGTGTGTGTGTGTGTGTGTGTGAGAGAGAGAGAGAGAGAGAGTGGGGCAGATGCTTTCTGCATATCAAAATATATTTCATTAAAACACTAAGTTACTGCAGCAGCGCAGCTTCACCAAACAGAGTGCTGGACGGCTGTGGTGGTTCTCTCTGGTTCTCTGTTCTCTGGTTCTTGGTTCTCTGGTTCTCTGTTCTTGGTTTTACATTCTTTCACATCAGAACATGTGGACTCCTCGGCAGGAGTCTGATCTTTACCCAGCGACCTTGTAACCCTGCAACATCTCTGTCCGTCTGCACAAACGCAACAAACCAGCAAAGAAAGCTGAAACACAGAAACATCCTGCTTCACACTTCCTGTCAACATCGTAAAATACCTTTGGCAACGTTCTGTGGTGCTGAGCTCAGACTCAGACAGGAGTTTATCTGCACAGAACTGCAGGGTTGACCATCGGTGAGCAAAAGACTCCCATGGATCTGAGGTGAAGTGGAGAACCAAGATGTTTGTGTAGTTTGAAGTTCTGCCGGCTGCGGAGAACTTTTCAGCTTTAAGGAACGACACAGCAAATAACAAACAGCTGAGTTCTGCTCCGTCGCAGGAACGTGATCATGAGAAGAAGAAGAATGACTGGAGCTGTGAGGATGAACGTCTGCGGTTGAATCAGGTTGTGGAGACGAGTCCACCTTCCAACTTGCCCCGCCGTGGAGCCAAGGCCTCAACAATGTGAGCAAAGGCTGCTGGGTAATTTGGCCTGCTCTATGGTTATGGGTTTTTTATAATTTGATATTCGAGCCTGAAATCCCTTCTTTTTTTTTGCCTCCACATTGTACTGAAGCGTCGTGTCAAAACATTGTGCAGTTGTTGTCAGGGCTCCTCGTGAAACATTAAAAAAAGAGATGGAATCCTAATTAGCATGTTGGCTTTGTCGCTGAGGCTTGAACCACGAAACCCTGAGAAACTTTGCTTTGGACTTTATCAGAAAATGTTGTTTTGTTGTCAAGTTTCTCTTCCACTTGGATTTTGGTGTCATAAAACTAAAGTGTTTTTATCCAAAGTAATTCTGTGGAATGTCATTCCAAACACTTGGTTCCGATTCTCACCGAAGTCAAAAATACAGCGAGCGTCAGGAAGGGTCACGTGGTCGGTCCAAGAATGAAAGCAGCCTCCCTCAGACCGTGGCGGCTCGGCGAAACGTATACTTAACTGGCAAAGCATGTGATTTGGCTGCAACGAGGATATGCATGTCCTGCTTTAACTGCACATTAACTGGCCTCCATGCAATAACAAGTTAACCTTTTATCTGACTATAACAAGCTCCACCACCGTGTCCAAACAAACAGAGGATGCTATTCAATGGAAGAGGTCAAAAACACCCACTGTTTGCTAGCTAAAAACTCCAGAGTGTTTAGGTTACTGTGCCACACAAAAGACGCCTGCACACACTCTGAAATCAAAATGCTGTTTGTTGACATTGCTGTTAGTTTATGAAAATATTCCTCCGCAGGCTGATTGCAAAATATGTTTGTAGCTTTGCAGAAAGTCAACAATGTCCATGTAAGGCTGTGTTCCACGGCTCGGAGCAGATCGGCAGATCCCGGACGACGAGTTCACCACAAGCTGAGACGTGAACACGACAACAGGAAGCCAAACCTGAGTAAGCGAGGCCGGCGGGAATTGACTCTCCTGGAGAATCCTACCTGAGTCGGTGGCCGTGACCATCAGCACATGTTTCCCCCGGGCTTCCCGGTCCAGCGTCTGTGTCAGGCTCAGCTGGCCACTGGATGATAGCGTGAAGGCGCCCTCCTCGTTCCCACCGCTGAGCACGTAGCTCAGTTGGCCGTTCGCGCCTTGGTCGTCGTCTCTGGCAACGACCTGGAAAAACAAGGAGGAATAATAAGATCCGGAGTTCGTCCACAACAAACAGCAGAGCTGAATCACAGCAGGCTGAGCATGCTGGCAGTTCACACAGGAAGACGTTTCCATATGTTGGAGGCTATAAAATCAACTTCCTGCTGATTGGAGGGATATTTTCTTCCTGGATTTTGGTATATTTGACATATATTGAGTATATTTGTCTGTGTGGGTGTCGCTCCAGTGAATCCACATGAGGAACTGGCTTTCAAACATATAAGACAATGATTTATGGACATGTCCCTCATGCAGGTGGGAGTTTGATGCTACTGAGGACGACCATCAGGTTAGAAGAAGCAAGAAGGAGCTGTTTATTTTTTTATTTTTTTTATTTTTACATATTCTATTTTTTGTGCTATTTTTTTGCTCTTGTTTAGATATTTACATATGTTTCCATATTTTATTTCCTCAATTTTATAATTTCTTCACCTTTTTACCTTGAGCTGTTGTAAGTTTGTGTTTCCCCCTGGGGAGGAATAAAGCTCTCTACTCTAAACCTGCTGGGAGGCTTCTCAGCCAGGCAGCAGAGGGTTAATGACCTTCACTGATGACCTTCACGTTGCCGCAGAGCACCATGATAATTGTTGAAGGAAGAAGATCACTACTTCTTCACACAGCTCCTCGCCCCGGACTGCACTGCAGTTTTATGAGTGTGCCCAAATGCATTGTGGGCTTGCAGCCCTTGCTGCCACGGCCCGGCTCGGCCAGGTTGAGCTGTCTAGGCCATGTCTGTCCTCAATGTTTGGCTTGTTCGTTTGTAGAACATCTACCAAACAACAACTGAGCAGAGCTGATTGTGTTGGTATATCTTTTATTCATCATTTCAGTCAGGTATTGGTCATGGCACAAAACAGGACAAAACTGCCATGTTTCCAGGCTTCCTGCGCTCACATACCTGCAGTGATTGAGTTAGTATTAGTGAAACGTGGTTAGACATTAACTGGATTTAGGCCTCAGGTCATTCAAAGCACTCTGGAGTCCGGACTGTTCAGATTTCAGTTGAATGTAAATACGTTCACTGACCTGAAGAATGCTCTTGGGTAGGTTTTCCAGGTTCTCCTGAACGTTCAAAGTGTAGGGAGAGAGCTCGAACACCGGTGAGCAGTCATTGATGTCTAGCAGAACCACATTGACTGTGGCCTGGTCCAGTCTGGGGCTGCTGCCGCGGTCCGCGGCCTGGACCGACAGCGAGTAGGAGGCCCGGGTCTCACGGTCGAGCTGCTTGGCCACAGAAATCACTCCTGTGACCGAATCAATCCTGAAATCTGTGTTGGCATTTTCCCCAGAGACAGAAAATCTTATTTGCCCATTGGTACCGTCATCAGCATCGCTAGCAAACACCTGGATGATGTCAGTCCCTGTCAAGGTGTCCTCCTCGATCTCGATGTCATAGATGTTCTGGGAGAAGCTCGGCGTGTTGTCGTTGACGTCCAGAACGATCATCGTAACGTCTATGGTTGACGACAGAGGCGGTTGGCCTTTGTCTGTCGCTACAACCGTGAGCGTGTAGTTGGAGAGCTCCTCTCGGTCCAGTTCCCCCACCAGCCGAACGTCGCCGTCAATCGTCCCTATGCTGAACTTGTTCCCAAACGGGCCTCGGAGCGAGTACTCCACATAGCTGTTAGGCCCGCTGTCGGCATCTGTGGCCCGGGCGCTGAACACCACCGTGTCCACTGGCGTGTTCTCCTGGACGAAGGCCATCTTCTGGGAAGTGAAGCTCGGCGAACAATCGTTGACGTCCAGGAGAATGATTGACACCTGAGCTGTGCTGGTGAAGCGGCTCATGGGGGGCGGAGCCAAGTCATTGACTGTGATCACAAGGTTGTAGAAGGACTGAGTTTCTCGGTCTAATGTCTTCCTGGTTTGGAGGACTCCCGACTTAGCGATGGTGAAATGGCCCTGAGGATCACCTGAAGCTATTGTGTAGAAAAGCTCAGCGTTGGGACCTGAAACAAACCCAAGAAGACGACAGGGACACTGTTAGATAGAAAATACAAAACGTCACACCAAAAGATACTGAGTTGCTCCAGAAGAGCTAAATCACAAGTTTTCAATGAATCCCAGACAAATAAAGAACAGCGGAAACAACGGTACGAGTTTCAGGATATTATCAGCCACGATTTCCACAAATTGTTTGAATGAAAGCATCAGTGTGATCGTCTGAGTGGTCGTCCATTCTTGCAGAGTGACGGTGTTATCACAAGACAAACTGCTTCCTACACTAAAGGAAAGTCCCTCACACTGAAGAATTTCAATGACAGAACAACAATGGAGCTGAGGGCTTGGATGGCAAATATCTGACCTCAGTATCTACAACGTGTCCCTGAAGCTGGAGCTTCAAATGAGCTTCAATTGAGTGTTTGTAATTCAACTCAGCGGCGTATTCATGTGGAAAGCAGCGGCACCTTCCCACACTCCAGTGTGTATTTACAGTGTCACTAATCCCTGATCAAAAGCTCTTCAGGCTGAGTTCACACTGCACCATCTAGCAGCAGTCTCAGGGTCAAAGGTCAGGGCCGAGGAAGCGCTACCAATGGCTGTGCTTCATTGTGACAGCGCAACATGTCATGTGTGTATATGTGAGAAGATAATGTGGAGAAGAAGCCAGACTGAGCCTGAGAACGAGTCGTTTCCTGGAATGTAGGTCACAATAACCACATTAGAACTGCACCAAGTGTAATTACAGAAGGGAAGAGCGGCGGTGACAGTCTGAATACCACACAGTGCTGTGGAAACACAAACCTCCACCTGAACACAGAAATAACTCTGACCACCTCGTCACATGCTGCATTTCATCAAATCACTCAGGCATGATTCACAATAAAGACCAGGAATAAAAGGCAGGCTTGAGGACTTTGGTGTAACCAGCCCTCAAAACCAAACTCATCCTGACAGTAAATCAAACCTCGAGAGTCCATTTATCAACTACAGCACATCATTACTGCTTTAAACAAGAAGTGTCATTTCATAGTTTCATTTCAGTACATAGTTTCATAGAAGTTTCATAAAGACCATATTTAACTACATTCAACAGAAGTCCAATCTGTTGGTGCTTTTCTGTCTCTACTGACATGTACGTCTCAAAACCAGAGCTCAGGATGTTCAGGACATCTGCAAATACTAAAAGTACCAGGAAGCAGAGCCAGACAGCTCTCTGCATGTTTAGCGTGTGGCGTGTAGCATGTAGTGGGTAGCAGGTAGCGTTTACTGTGTACCATTTACTGTGTACCATGTATTGTGAACCATATAGCATGTACAGTGTACTGTGTACTGTGATCTGTATCGCATAGACCATAGAGCACCGTATAGTACTGTGTACCATGTAGCATGTACTTAATGAGATGCAGGGATAGATTTTAATGGAGTCGTCACCTGGTATCGTCACTTGTCCAGTCTCCCTTACATTGTCTTTAAATCAATTGAAATGGAGTTTCTGTTTGTCATATCACAGGGAATGTGAACATGAGAGATTCTGACTGGTCGTATGTTCGGCTGTTCAAGGGCCGCAGGGACTGTCAATCATGGCCAAAGCATAGTGAGCATAGTGATAGCATAGCTAGCAAAACAATAGCATAGTTAGCATAGCGATAGCATAGTTAGCATAGCGATAGCATAGCTAGCATAGCGGTAGTGTAGATAGCATAGTGATAGCAAAGAGACAGCATAAATAGCATAGCAACAACATAGCTAGCATAGCGAAAGTGTAGCAACCATAGTGATAGCTTAATGGCTGTTTGCATACATGAAAGATGAAGGCGATGTTGGAGCGTCTACAAACACCCAGCTGAAGAGCGACGCACCCGGAGATTTAAAATGAAAAACGCCTCGTTGTAAATCACATTGTTCAATGTTTATATTTGTCTTTTTAGCGGTTAGCCGCTAGCTGCCAAATTTACCAGAGGCAATTCAAAACCTCTTGTTTTGGGGTGCGCCCCCCCTGGTGGGCGATTCTGGTTTGAACAAAGACCCAAACAAGCAAACTCCAGAGTTTTAGTTTCCATTGAGGTCCAGCAGCAAAAATCGTGTTTGAATGAGGAAGTGAGGGATTAATGGTGAAGAAACCTTTGTTAAAATTGCTTTACTTTGCTGAAAATGAAAGTTACGTATGTAAATACGGTTCTATGTATCCTGGATGAACGCCACAGGTGGTGCTTTAAGCACTGGATGTTCCATCTCGCGCAGGTGAAGTAGTTATATCAACAAAGTCACCCGTGACCCCTGGATGACCCGGGGAGTCTCTATCTACCGGCCTCATCAGGTGATCTGTTCCTGTCAAAACCTTCTGGCGAGGACATGAGGGTGCTGAGTGACAGGACACTCTGGCGGTCATCCAGAATTCACAGAACCATAGTTACATGTAGGGATATTGACTTAAAAATGTAATGTTTGGAAATATCGGTATCGGATTTTTACAACCGATATTGGAATTTCCGAGTCTGCATGAACGCAGCATGGGACGTTTATGGGCACGCGCTTGATGACATTTAACAACAACAAATACAACACGCTAGACTCGTGGCTGAGAAGGAGAAGCCCGGTGAATGAAATGTCCGTGGAGGACTGGAGGCTCAACCAGGCCCTCTTCCCTGCTGGACCAGTACCTGACTGCACCCTGCACCAGTGTTGACAGTGAACCAGTGTTCAGCACTGGTACCAGTACCTGACTGCACCCTGCACCAGTGTTGATGGTGAACCACTGTTCAGCACTGGTACCAGTACCTGACTGCACCCTGTACCAGTGTTGACAGTGAACCAGTGTTCAGCACTGGTACCAGTACCTGACTGCACCCTGCACCAGTGTTGACAGTGAACCACTGTTCACACTGGTACCAGTACCTGACTGCACCCTGTACCAGTGTTGACAGTGAACCAGTGTTCAGCACTGGTACCAGTACCTGACTGCACCCTGCACCAGTGTTGACAGTGAACCAGTGTTCAGCACTGGTACCAGTACCTGACTGCACCCTGCACCAGTGTTGACAGTGAACCACTGTTCATCACTGGTACCAGTACCTGACTGCACCCTGCACCAGTGTTGACAGTGAACCAGTGTTCAGCACTGGTACCAGTACCTGACTGCACCCTGCACCAGTGTTGACAGTGAACCAGTGTCCAGCACTGGTACCAGTACCTGACTGCACCCTGCACCAGTGTTGACAGTGAACCAGTGTTCAGCACTGGTACCAGTACCTGACTGCACCCTGCACCAGTGTTGACAGTGAACCAGTGTATTCATACAGAACAATCTCCCTCTTACACATGAGGACATGTGAAAAAGAAATAGACCAGTTATATGGACGAGTCAACTTCAGTCTTTGTTTTTGTTGCACTTTAAAGGAGGGCTGTTTTAATTTTGTGAGCATTTCTGTGCCTTTCTTGTTTATATTTACACTATTTTGTTACTCTTAAAAGAGATTGAGTCCAGTTTGAGTCTATTATTTGACAAGTTATGTCCAGTTATTCATTCATTGACTGTTTACAACTAATGGACTGCAGATATGCCTCTTCCTTTTTTTATATTGTCTGTGGTGTTGTTGAGTTTGTTGTTGAGGTTTCTCTCTAACACTAAATAAATATGGCACTTTTTTCCATAATTTAAGTTGTTGTTCTCTTATTTTTCTCAGTGTGTACATTTGGAAAGCCATGTTTGATTCACATATGCATCCAGTGGGGCATCACAATAAAACCAGGCATAATGTGTTCATTCCACAGTAGGAGATATTTTATGTTGTTGTTACCGAACAGTTCTGATGTAAAAAGCCAGCAGATATCGGTATCGGTGATATCGATATCGGTGATATTGGTATCGGTGATATCGGTATCGGTGATATCGGTATCGGAAATTAAGAGTTGGACAATATCGGAATATCGGATATCGGTAGAAAAGCCAATATCGAGCATCCCTAGTTACATGCATAACTTTCACTCCATTTCATCCTTCCAGACCACCAGAGGCGGTGCTTGAAGCACTGGATGACTTGTACCAGACAGGTCAGGAAGACCTGAAGCTGTGGACAGTACAGCCTGGACACCAGCCACATTCAAGGGTCAGGATCAGGACCGATCAGCTGCAGCACAGATGTCCTGCAGGGGAACGCCCGCCATGCCTCTAGTAGAATGGCCCTTTATGCCCTGAGGCACTGGGATGCTCGGTGCAGGATTGGCGTAGTGGTCCCCCTTCTACCGCCTCCAAGGCAGACCAAAAGGCTGTCTGTTGTTCGTAGGCTAGCCGTCGCCTCCATGTCAGAAACGCCGTAGAAGGCTCAAGATGGCGGAGACCCGCTCTGGAGACAGGGAAGCCCCCATTAATGAGGAATCCAGCACCAGCCCTAAAAACCTCTTGAGGCAGAGATTGGCCACGGAACAGAGGAGAGCCACAGTGTCCCTCCACGCCTCCTCCTGCATCGGGGGAATGACGAGCCAGTCGTCCAGTATTGTGACTCTGCTGGCCTGCCACGCAGCGGGTTAATATACGTGGGGCCAGGGAGAGCCCTTGAACCCTGAACTGGTAAACCTGGTCCATGAACATAAAGCAAAGGAACTGCCTGTGATGAGGAGCAATGGGAAGGTAAAAGTATGTGTTTTTCAGATCCAGTGTCACCAACCAGTCTCCTGCTGACACAGTTTGAAGAGCATCTGCCACATGCAGCAGATAGAAGGGGGGAACTTTGAGAAACCGGTTCAGCGCCTTCAAGTCCAGGACTGGATGAAATCTGCCATCTTTCTTTGGCACAAGAAAGAAAGTGGAGTAAAACTCACTGGGGCAGGCCTCCGGTTTCACTTGTTCGATGGCACCCTTTCCGAGAAGGGTGGCCACCTCATGACTTAGTCCCAGTGCCTCAGCGCAGTGGACAAGTTTGACACACCATCCAGTCCAGTGGTCAGGGTAGCCACCACGGGGCCAACAGAAGCCCAGCACCACAGCAGAGAAACCTGAGCTGCTTTACACAGAGGAGAGAGAACGGCATCGCCGCGGAGATACTGGGGGCTAAGGTAGCCCACAAGGCCAGTCACCCCCCAAAGACAGTACATGCACAGTACTCACCACCTCCGGCAGCCCCCTGGGAACCTGGTCGCACTAGTCAAGTGGTGTTCTCCCCTGCTGCAGACTGTGGTATCCCAGCCACACTTGAAAAGGGAAACAGCAAGGCCAGCTTCCAGCGGACAAGAATACTGGAGTCGCTAACCTTATGGCTACGAAGCTACGAGCGACAAGCTGCGATTAGCTAGCTCCCACCGTCGCCAGAAGATAGAAGGAACAGATCAGCTGGGAGACATAGACTCTCCGGGTCATCCAGGGGTCACCGGTGACTGTTGAAATAATTACTGGAACTGTGCCAGATAGAACATCCAGCGCTTTAAGCTCCGCCTCTGCTGGTCTGGAAGGAGGAAATAGAACCACTCCAATGTTTTACTGGTGGATTTTAATGATTGAATTAATTTTGACTGTTAATTGAATTGAACGTCTGTAACTTGAGGAAACGCAGTGAAGGAGTCTTTCTGTACGGAGGCTGTTTCTGCCTTTTACCTTGAAGAAGCAAGTCAACAGAGGGATCAATAGAAAGCAAAATAAATAGTCAGGATCATGTTTTTCTGTATATTAGACACTTGTTTGGCAGGATTAGCACATCTCAAACTGAAAGCACTTTAAACGCGTTTCAGAGTGATGGAAGCTGTAGAAGCTACATCAACAGATGTCAAGAAGAAACCCTGAAAAACCCAAACAACAACAGAAAATCAAAGAAAAGAATGAGTGCAAAAGGAAGCTGGGAGAGTTTGAAGGAGAAGAGGCCGTAGTGGAGGCGTGTTCCAGTCTACGTACCGTCGTCTGCGTCGGCAGCTCCAACCGTGACGACCCTGGAGCCGACGGCCAGACTCTCGGACACCGAGGCGCTGTACGCCGAGCTGTTGAAGACGGGCGGGTTGTCGTTGACGTCCAGGATGTTGAAGTAGACTCTGACCGCGCTGGCCTGGCCGCCACCGTCCTGCGCCTTCGCCGTCAGGATGTAGAACTGCTGAGCCTCGTAGTCCAGCGCACGCGTCACATTGAAGACGCCGGTCACCGGGTTGAGGAGGAAGGCCTCGTCCTCGTCCTCCTCCAGCGAGTAGGTCACCTCGCCGTTCAGCCCAGAGTCCAAGTCGCTGGCCAAGATGGCCGCCACGATGGACCCTAAGAGAAGAGATGGGTTAAATGTGGAGGACTGTGCTGGACTGTGGAGGACTATGGTGTACTGTGTTGGACTGTGGAGGACCGTGCTGGGCTGTGGTGGACTGTGGAGCACTATGGAGGACTGTGGAGCACTATGGAGGACTGTGGTGGACTGTGGAGCACTATGGTGGACTGTGGAGGACTGTGGAGCACTATGGAGGACTGTGGAGGACTGTGGAGCACTATGGTGGACTGTGCTGGACTGTGGAGGACTGTGGAGCACTATGGAGGACTGTGGAGGACTGTGGAGCACTATGGAGGACTGTGGAGGACTGTGGAGCACTATGGAGGACTGTGGAGGACTGTGGAGGACTGTGGAGGACTGTGGAGCACTATGGAGGACTGTGGTGGACTGTGGAGCACTATGGTGGACTGTGGAGGACTGTGGAGGACTGTGGAGGACTGTGGAGCACTATGGTGGACTGTGGAGCACAATGGTGGACTGTGGAGGACTGTGGAGCACTATGGTGGACTGTGGAGGACTGTGGAGCACTATGGAGGACTGCGGAGGACTGTGGAGCACTATGGTGGAATGTGGAGGACTGTGGAGGACTGTGGAGCACTATGGTGGACTGTGGAGGACTGTGGAGCACTATGGTGGACTGTGGAGGACTGTGGAGGACTGTGGAGCACTATGGTGGACTGTGGAGGACTGTGGAGCACTATGGTGGACTGTGGAGGACTGTGGAGCACTATGGTGGACTGTGGAGGACTGTGGAGCACTATGGTGGAATGTGGAGGACTGTGGAGGACTGTGGAGCACTATGGAGGACTGTGGAGGACTGTGGAGCACTATGGTGGACTGTGGAGGACTGTGGAGCACTATGGTGGACTGTGGAGGACTGTGGACTCCTGCTCTCTGAGCAGAGTGCGGAGGCTCACCTGGCGCCGTGTCCTCAGGGATGTCGAAGGAGTACGTGGGCCTGGAGAAGTGTGGCGAGTGGTCGTTGACGTCCTGGACGCTGATGTTGAGCCTCATGTCAGACGACTGCTTGCCGTCGTCGGCGCGCACCAGCAGGGAGTATTGTGAGCGCCGCTCGCGGTCCAGCCTCCTGGTGGCCAGCAGCTCTCCAGACTCGGGGTCGATACGGAAACTGTCGTCCGCCCCGCTGACGATGGTGTAGGTGACCAGGGCATTAGGACCCTGAGGCAGAAAACCAGCGGCTCGTCAACCAACCGCAACCCGACTTCACTGCCATCATTAAAGTATGAGGGGGTAGGAGGAGCAGGAACTACACCTCAAACTAACGAGGAGGAGGAAGAGGAGGAGGAGAGGGAAGAGGAGGAGGAGGAGGAGAAGGAGAGGGAAGAGGAGGAGGAGGAGCAGAAACTACACTTTAATATGACGAGGAGGAGAACGAGAAGGAGGAGGATAGGGTGGAGGACGAGGAGGAGGAGAAGGAGGAGGACAGGGTGGAGGACGAGGAGGAGGAGAAAGAGGAGGACAGGGTGGAGGACAAGGAGGAGGAGAAGGAGGAGGACAGGGTGGAGGATGAGGAGGAGGAGAAGGAGGAGGACAGGGTGGAGGACGAGGAGGAGGAGAAAGAGGAGGACAGGGTGGAGGACAGGGTGTAGGATGAGGAGGAGGAGAAGGAGGAGGACAGGGTGGAGGAGGAGGAGGAGGAGAAGGAGGAGGACAGGGTGGAGGACGAGGACAAGGAGCAGAAACCACTTCAAACTGATGGAGCTCCTCTCTGGACCTCATCACAGCTCCTCGTTCTGGAACTCTGAACTCACAGTGCAAAGTCTGAACTGGTTGAACTGAGGAAGATCCCAGCAACTCTATTGGTTCACTGCATCGGACAGTCTCTCCTCTGTCTTTGTCCAGAGGAGGGACTCACCTCTGTCTTTGTCCAGAGGACAGACTCACCTCTGTCTTTGTCCAGAGGAGGGACTCACCTCTGTCTTTGTCCAGAGGACAGACTCACCTCTGTCTTTGTCCAGAGGACAGTCTCACCTCTGTCTTTGTCCAGAGGAGGGTCTCTCATCTGTCTTTGTCCAGAGGAGGGACTCACCTCTGTCGTTGTCCAGAGGACAGACTCACCTCTGTCTTTGTCCAGAGGAGGGTCTCTCATCTGTCTTTGTCCAGAGGACAGTCTCACCTCTGTCGTTGTCCAGAGGAGGGTCTCACCTCTGTCTTTATCCAGAGGAGGGTCTCACCTCTGTCTTTGTCCAGAGGAGGGTCTCTCATCTGTCTTTATCCAGAGGACAGACTCACCTCTGTCTTTATCCAGAGGAGGGACTCACCTCTGGACAAAGACTGGGACTTCAACCAGGCTGCGCGATGTGACATAACGACAGGACGAACAAGGCTGACGGAGAAAGAACGAGACTAATGGAGAAAGAACAAGACCTGATGGAGAAAGAACGAGACCTGATGGAGAAAGAACAAGACCTGATGGAGAAAGAACAAGACCTGATGGAGAAAGAACGAGACCTGATGGAGAAAGAACAAGACCTGATGGAGAAAGAACAAGACCTGACGGAGAAAGAACGAGACTAATGGAGAAAGAACAAGACCTGATGGAGAAAGAACAAGACCTGATGGAGAAAGAACAAGACCTGATGGAGAAAGAACAAGACCTGATGGAGAAAGAACGAGACTAATGGAGAAAGAACAAGACCTGATGGAGAAAGGACGAGGCTGGCGGAGAAAGGAGGTGAGGACAGAGCTGGACATTTCTATTGAGGCGGGACAACAGAAGATGAGACGAATGTCTCTGTCCTCAGTCTCCTGCTAAAGATCAAACAGCTCCGGTTACAGAGTGAAGCTTTGATCCTTGAGAACAATGGAGGGACTGAAAGCTTCTGTCTGACTCCTCCACATCATGACTCTTCCACTACTTCACTCCTCCACTCCTCCACTACTTCACTCCTCCACTCCTCCACATTGTCACTCTTCCACTACTTCACTCCTCCACTCCTCCACTCCTCCACTCCTCTCCTTCACTCCTTCACTCCTCCACTCCTCTCCTCCACTCCTCCACATCATCACTCTTCCACTCCTCCACTCCTCCACTCCTCCACTCCTCCACTCCTCCACACCTCCACTCTTCCACTCTTCCCATCTTCCACACCTCCACTCTTCCACTCTTCCACTCCTCCACTCCTCCACTCCTCCACTCTTCCACATCATCACTCCTCCACACCTCCACTCCTCCACATCGTCACTCTTCCACTCCTCCACTCTTCCACTCCTCCACTCTTCCACTCCTCCACTCCTCCACATCGTCACTCCTCCACTCCTCCACTCCTCCACAGTCCACCAGCCACTGGGACACACATCCCACTGGATTGTTTGTACGCTGACTGTCAAAATAAAACTACCAAGTTGGATTGTTTGTACGCTGACTGTCAAAATAAAACTACCAAGTTGGATTGTTTGTACGCTGACTGTCAAAATAAAACTACCAAGTTGAATTGTTATTACGGTGACTGTCAAAATAAAACCACCAAGTTGGATTGTCATTACGCTGACTGTCAAAATAAAAGCATCAAGCCCACAGACGAAACATGGTTCTGATTCACTCTACTGAGCATGTGCAGAACCACGTTGCTCTGACTGTGACACCACCTCCTGCAGTTTCATCTGAACCTGGGAAGTGGGAAGTGGGAAGTGGGAAAGTTCTGACTTCCAAGTGGGAAAAATAACGTCTGAGCACTTTGACCTTTGACCTGTCTCCTGAGGAATGTTGTGAAGCAGTGAACTAAACATGTTGGTCCGTCAGACCGTTTCACAGTTGACAGGAAGTACTGGAGGTTCAGTGGGTGGAGCAGTGGGACGCTCCGTCACCTCACCCTGGATCTGCAGTTCAAGTCCCAGTCTGGTGTCCTCTGACTGTGTGTGTGTGTGTGTGTGTGTGTGTGTGTGTGTGTGTGTGTGTGTGTGTGTGTGTGTGTGTGTGTGTGTGTGTGTGTGTGTGTGTGTGTGTGTGTGTGTGTGTGTGTGTGTGAACCTCTCTCTCCCTCTCTCTCCTCTCTCGACCAGCGAGACCAGGTTCTGTTGGTCTGACCTTCCATTAGCTGAGAACCAGAACCAGAACCAGACCCAGACCCAGACCCTGAAACTGACCCAGACCCTGACCCTGACCCAGACCCTGACCCTGACCCAGACCCAGACCCAGACCCTGACCCTGACCCTGACCCTGACCCAGACCCTGACCCAGACCCTGACCCTGACCCAGCTAGACCATGTTCTGCTGGTCTGACATCAATCAAAGGCTCTCAGGTCTGGAATTCCCATCAGCCACCTGGGCTGCATCTGTAACCCGACACCTGGGGGAGGGGGGGCACATCCAGGCCATGTACACACACACACACACACACACTCACACACACACACACACACACACACACACACACACACACACACACACACACACTCCAGAGTTACGGCTCTATAAAGAGATGGGAAACAAAACAATTAACCGGCGGTCGTTTAGCAGACAAGTGGATTGTGGGAGTGACGTGCTGATGGAGGAACAGTGGAGGAACAGTGGGGGAACAGCGGAGGAACAGTGGGGAGCAGTGGGGGAACAGTGGGGGAACAGTGGAGGAACAGTGGGGGAACAGTGGGGGAACAGTGGGGAACAGTGGGGGAACAGTGGAGGAACAGTGGGGGAACAGTGGGGGAACAGTGGAGGAACAGTGGGGGAACAGTGGGGGAACAGTGGGGAGCAGTGGGGGAACAGTGGAGGAACAGTGGGGGAACAGTGGAGGAACAGTGGGGAGCAGTGGAGGAACAGTGGGGGAACAGTGGGGGAACAGTGGGGAGCAGTGGGGGAACAGTGGAGGAACAGTGGGGGAACAGTGGAGGAACAGTGGGGGAACAGTGGGGAACAGTGGGGGAACAGTGGGGGAACAGTGGAGGAACAGTGGAGGAACAGTGGGGAGCAGTGGGGGAACAGTGGGGGAACAGTGGAGGAACAGTGGAGGAACAGTGGGGGAACAGCGGAGGAACAGTGGGGAGCAGTGGGGGAACAGTGGAGGAACAGTGGGGGAACAGTGGGGGAACAGTGGAGGAACAGTGGAGGAAGAGTGGAGGAACAGTGGAGGAACAGTGGGGAACAGTGGGGGAACAGTGGAGGAACAGTGGGGGAACAGTGGAGGAACAGCGGAGGAACAGTGGGGAACAGTGGGGAGCAGTGGGGGAACAGTGGGGAACAGTGGGGGAACAGTGGGGGAACAGTGGAGGAACAGTGGGGGAACAGTGGGGGAACAGTGGAGGAACAGTGGGGAACAGTAGGGGAACAGTGGAGGAACAGTGGGGAACAGTGGGGAACAGTGGGGAACATTAGAGTGCAGCAGTTTACGCAGCAGTAGAGAAAAGGAGGATTTAATGGATTTAACGGTTCAGACTGGAGCTGCAGTGACACAAACTGGCCTGTAGGACTGGACTTCCTCAACCTGTGGAGAACCACATACTTGGTTCTGGACCCCCCCCCCCCCCCCCAGTCTTCATTAAGGAGGACATTACCAGAGACATATTTTCCACATCAGGTCAGACTTGTAATAAAACCCCTGCAGTCGTTCCAAGAGAAGAAAAAGCTGCATTTTTCTTTGCGATGAAGTGAGAATCTTGTTCTGGTTCTCAGTGGGGAATGGAGAACCTTGTTCTGGTTCTCAGTGGGAAACAGAGAACCTTGTTCTGGTTCTCAGTGGGGAATGGAGAACCTTGTTCTGGTTCTCAGTGGGGAACAGAGAACCTTGTTCTGGTTCTCAGTGGGAAACGGAGAACCTTGTCCTGGTTCTCAGTGGGGAACAGAGAACCTTGTTCTGGTTCTCAGTGGGAAACGGAGAACCTTGTTCTGGTTCTCAGTGGGAAACGGAGAAAGTTTTTTAATGGCGCTGGATTCCTACATGTGGCGCTTGAGGCGGCGTCAGCCAGCTGGCAGCTCGCTAACCCTGACCTGGTGTTCTCTCTGGGTTCTCTCTGTGTTCTCTCTGGGTTCTCTCTGTGTTCCCTCTGTGTTCCCTCTGTGTTCTCTCTGTGTTCTCTCTGTGTTCTCTCTGTGTTCCCTCTGTGTTCTCTCTGGGTTCTCTCTGGGTTCTCTCTGTGTTCCCTCTGTGTTCTCTCTGTGTTCCCTCTGTGTTCTCTCTGTGTTCCCTCTGCGTTCTCTCTGTGTTCTCTCTGCATTCCCTCTGCGTTCCCTCTGTGTTCCCTCTGTGTTCTCTCTGCGTTCCCTCTGCGTTCCCTCTGTGTTCTCTCTGTGTTCTCTCTGCATTCCCTCTGCGTTCCCTCTGCGTTCCCTCTGTGTTCTCTCTGCATTCCCTCTGCGTTCTCTCTGCATTCCCTCTGCGTTCCCTCTGCGTTCCCTCTGTGTTCCCTCTGTGTTCTCTCTGCGTTCCCTCTGCGTTCCCTCTGTGTTCTCTCTGTGTTCTCTCTGCATTCCCTCTGCGTTCTCTCTGCATTCCCTCTGCGTTCCCTCTGCGTTCCCTCTGCGTTCCCTCTGCGTTCCCTCTGCGTTCCCTCTGTGTTCCCTCTGCATTCCCTCTGCGTTCCCTCTGCGTTCCCTCTGCATTCCCTCTGCGTTCCCTCTGCGTTCCCTCTGTGTTCCCTCTGCGTTCTCTTCGCTCGGCGTCAGCGCAGCTCCAGCTTCCTTGCAGGAAGTGGGCAGGAAGCAGAGCGAAGTGAAACGAAGCTCAGCTTCTGCTAAACACCTTTTCAGGCCCAGCAGGAATTTGGAGGAAACGTTCTGCCGGCCTGTGGTTCCTGAAGGCTCTCAGTGTTTGCAGTTTCCAATGAAAGGACTGAAACCGTGACTCGTCAGTGAAACAACTTCAATGCCATCGTCCAATCAGGACGCTGATGTCTGCCCCGTGAGGACCAGAGGTTATTTCTCCGTAACGACTGCGAGGTTTCATCTTACGTCTCAGAGCTTAGCCTCACATTCTGCTTTGAAGAGCTTCAGGAAACGTTTGACTCCATGGCCACATGCTAAAGCTCTTAACGCTCCACTCAGAAAATAATCCGCCAGCGTCCCTGACGGCGCGGCGCTAGCTGCTGCCGCGGGTTCGTCACTATGGAGGCGTGATGAAAGACACTTTTCTCACGTTGGGAGAGAAGAGAAGCTGCGAGGCGACAGCTGAGCAATAAAACCTGGCCGGGACCTCAACGTAATCCCCCCACCGCACCCAGACACTCCCCCACTTCCACCGCACCCAGACACTCCCCCACTTCCACCGCACCCAGACACTCCCCCACTTCCACCGCACCCAGACACTCCCCCACTTCCACCGCACCCAGACACTCCCCCACTTCCACCGCATCCAGACACTCCCCCACTTCCACCGCATCCAGACACTCCCCCACTTCCACCGCATCCAGACACTCCCCCACTTCCACCGCACCCAGACACTCCCCCACTTCCACCGCAACCAGACACTCCCCCACTTCCACCGCACCCAGACACTCCCCCACTTCCACTGCACCCAGACACTCCCCCACTTCCACCGCACCCAGACACTCCCCCACTTCCACCGCACCCAGACACTCCCCCACTTCCACCGCACCCAGACACTCCCCCACCCCCACCACGCCCAGACACTCCCCCACTCCCACCGCGCCCAGACACTCCCCCACTTCCACCACGCCCAGACACTCCCCCACTTCCACCACGCCCAGACACTCCCCCACTTCCACCACGCCCAGACACTCCCCCACTTCCACCACGCCCAGACACTCCCCCACTTCCACCACGCCCAGACACTCCCCCACCCCCACCAGAGGAGGAGTCACCTCGTCAGGGTGAAAGAGTGAAAGAGGAGGAGTCACCTCGTCAGGGTGAAAGAGTGAAAGAAGAGTCTTCACCTCGTCAGCGTCAGTGGCCGTCAGCTGCAAAATCTTCATGCCATCGCCGATGTTTTCCTCGATGGTCACGTCCAGGACGTCGTTGGGGAACAGCGGCGGGTTGTCGTTGACGTCCTGCAGCGTGACCTCCACCTGCACAGCAACACAAGAGTCCGTCAGCGGCCGGCGGCGGCGCGTCAACAACACCACAGAGGAAGAACATTCAAACCTGCGGTGGCGTTTCTCATTCGTCCCTCTGTGACTCCAAACTGATAATCACAGACCCTGAACAGAACACCTTATCCTCCTCCTCCACCTCCTCCCTCCACCTGGACCTCCTCCACCTGGACCTCCTCCTCCTCTTCCTGGACCCTCTTCCTCCTAGACCCTCCTCCACCTCCTCCACCTTATCCTCCTCCTCCTCCTCCTCCTAGACCCTCCTCCACCTCCTCCCTCCACCTGGACCTCCTCCACCTGGACCTCCTCCTCCACCTCCTAGACCCTCCTCCACCTCCTCCCTCCACCTGGACCTCCTCCACCTGGACCTCCTCCTCCACCTCCTAGACCCTCCTCCACCTCCTCCCTCCAGCCAGTTTCTCTCTTTACAATCATAACAGACATTTTGTTGTTCATTCTTTGTTTATTGCTTCTATAAATATGTAAAAGCTGTGTTTGAATTCTGCAGCGATAGGATCTTCATTTATGTTGACACAGATTATGGTAATTCTATCTTCCCCCCGGACCCCCCCGGACCCCCCCGCCTGTCCTCCACAGGCTGTGAAACAACCACAGATGGAAGCGGCGTGTCAGACGTGTAAAAGGAAATGGGACAGAACACTTGTCAAAGGTCTACAATGGCTGCAACTCGTGAAGGCGGCCGGCGTTTCCCAGTAGGCATTTATAGCTCAGACAATAGACGTCAAGGCTGCGGGGGGGGTTGGACCCTGAAGGCTATTCATACACCCATACTGACAGGAAGAACAGGCTCCACATGTCCCACAAACTGCCCCGCAACCCACAGAAGCAGGAAACTCTTCACCGCAGCAGCAGCCCGGTTCATTAGAACCACCCAGAACCAGAATCTGCTTGAGTGTCTGGTGACCACCAGGATGCTCTGCAGTTCACCGTCTGACCACCAGGATGCTCTGCAGTTCACCGTCTGACCACCAGGATGCTCTGCAGTTCACTGTCTGACCACCAGGATGCTCTGCAGTTCACCGTCTGACCACCAGGATGCTCTGCAGTTCACTGTCTGACCACCAGGATGCTCTGCAGTTCACCGTCTGACCACCAGGATGCTCTGCAGTTCACCGTCTGACCACCAGGATGCTCTGCAGTTCACTGTCTGACCACCAGGATGCTCTGCAGTTCACAGTCTGACCACCAGGATGCTCTGCAGTTCACCGTCTGACCACCAGGCGTGTCTGTGAAGGTCATGTCTGTGAGCAGCGACCTCCTGACGGAGGCCTCATCCACCCGATGCTTCTGTCCACTGATTAAAGGCAGTGATTCGGTGTGTCTGTCTGCATGAGTGCAGATAATTACACAAGAACAAGACACATTACGTCCCGGACAGCAGCCAGGCACAAGTGGCATAAACAAGCGAGCGCGGCGGCGGCGAGCCCAGGGACCGGGGCAAAGTCAACAAACAATGAATATTTATCTCCCGCCCTGTGTGTCCCCTTGATGTGTAAATAATGCAAGAAGCACTTCAGAGGAGGAACCTAATTAGAGCAGAAGTGCAGATTTGAGGAATAATTAGGCCTCACTCCTCAGTCTGGGTCCCGCGGGGCTGGAGAACATCAGAGAGCTCTGCTACAAGAATTCAGGCACAGTGAGGACGGCAGTAGAACCACGTCCCAGACCCGGTTCCTGTCTCCAGCTGAACCTGGACCCGCAGGTGAAACACATTAGTTACAAGGAAAGATTGAGTTTCAACCACTGGTTCAAGTTGCAGCTGCTGCTAACAGGCTGCTAGCTTCCATTATTGATGTGAATGTTTGAATGATTCACTCAAGAGGTTTATGAGCACCGCCGGTTATGAGTCCCTGGTTATGAGTCCCTGGATATGAGTCTCTGGATATGAGCGTCTGGTTATGATTCTCTGGTTATGATTCTCTGGTTATGATTCTCTGGTTATGAGCCTCTGGTTATGAGCCTCTGGTTATGAGCGTCTGGTTATGAGCGTCTGGTTATGAGTCTCTGGTTATGAGTCTCCGGTTATGAGCCTCCGGTTATGAGCCTCCGGTTATGAGCCTCCGGTTATGAGTCTCCGGTTATGAGTCTCCGGTTATGAGTCTCTGGTTATGAGTCTCCGGTTATGAGTCTCCGGTTATGAGCCTCCGGTTATGAGTCTCTGGTTATGAACCAGGTGGTGGAGATGATGGAGAAGGTGGAGAACTTTGAGGGCCATTCAGTGGAGAACACATTATTTACATTTATTGTTCTGTCTGTAGCTTCGGGTACAGACACCACCTGGCTGCTGAGGGTACAGACACCACCTGGCTGCTGAGGGTACAGACACCTTCGGTTGCTGAGGGTACAGACACCACCTGGCTGCTGAGGGTACAGACACCTTCGGTTGCTGAGGGTACAGACACCACCTGGTTGCTGAGGGTACAGACACCCCTTGGTTGCTGAGACACCACCTGGTTGCTGAGGGTACAGACACCCCCTGCTGAGCTGCTCATGAAAGAGAAGGAACACGGTGAAGGTGAAGGTCTCCTGATCTTGATTATGAAGTTCTGAGTTCTGAACAACCTGGTTCCTCAGATCAGTTAGGGTTAGGGTTCAGTCCGACACACTGAACCTGGTCCCTGTTACTGCTAACACACTGAACCTGGTCCCTGTTACTGCTAACACACTGAACGAACCTGCTCCCTGTTACTGCTAACACACTGAACCTGGTCCCTGTTACTGCTAACACGCTGAACCTGGTCCCTGTTACTGCTAACACACTGAACCTGGTCCCTGTTACTGCTAACACGCTGAACCTGCTCCCTGTTACTGCTAACACGCTGAACCTGGTCCCTGTTACTGCTAACACGCTGAACCTGCTCCCTGTTACTGCTAACACACTGAACGAACCTGGTCCCTGTTACTGCTAACACGCTGAACCTGCTCCCTGTTACTGCTAACACGCTGAACCTGCTCCCTGTTACTGCTAACACACCGAACCTGCTCCCTGTTACTGCTAACACACCGAACGAACCTGGTCCCTGTTACTGCTAACACACTGAACCTGGTCCCTGTTACTGCTAACACACTGAACCTGGTCCCTGTTACTGCTAACACGCTGAACCGGCTCCCTGTTACTGCTAACATGCTGAACCTGGTCCCTGTTACTGCTAACACACTGAACCTGGTCCCTGTTACTGCTAACACGCTGAACCTGGTCCCTGTTACTGCTAACACACTGAACCTGGTCCCTGTTACTGCTAACACGCTGAACCTGGTCCCTGTTACTGCTAACACGCTGAACCTGGTCCCTGTTACTGCTAACACGCTGAACCTGGTCCCTGTTACTGCTAACACGCTGAACCTGGTCCCTGTTACTGCTAACACACTGAACCTGGTCCCTGTTACTGCTAACACGCTGAACCTGGTCCCTGTTACTGCTAACACGCTGAACCTGGTCCCTGTTACTGCTAACAGACTGAAGCTGCTCCCTGTTACTGCTAACAGACTGAAGCTGCTCCCTGTTACTGCTAACACGCTGAACCTGCTCCCTGTTACTGCTAACACACTGAACGAACCTGGTCCCTGTTACTGCTAACACACTGAACCTGCTCCCTGTTACTGCTAACACACCGAACCTGCTCCCTGTTACTGCTAACACATTGAACGAACCTGGTCCCTGTTACTGCTAACAGACTGAAGCTGCTCCCTGTTACTGCTAACACACTGAACCTGCTCCCTGTTACTGCTAACACACTGAACGAACCTGGTCCCTGTTACTGCTAACAGACTGAAGCTGGTCCCTGTTACTGCAGCTCAGGGTGACAGACGCAGTAACAGGGCCGTTCAGTGGAGGAAGAGACTGGTCTGTTCCTGCAGCAGCTCAGTTCCAACCATCAGTAAATGATGTGGCCTATTAAGGCTGGGCTGTTTGTCCCTGAATTAAAGGTTAGAGGAACATCAAAACAAGACGTTCTCCTCCAGAGATGAAAGATAAAAACAAAATAATTAGCCTATTTGTGAGAAACAGCTTTGAAGATGTGGGGAGAGAAATGTGTTTACTGTTGGAGAGCCTGTGGAAGTGGAAGGAGAGCGAGGCAGCGTGGTCAGCCTCCGTCACTTTACCTCCACCCACACCGTCACAACGTGTCAACACGGAACACTACCAACACGGAACACTACCAACACGGAACACTACCAACATAGAACACTACCAACACGGAACACTACCAACACGGAACACTACCAACATAGAACACTACCAACACGGAACACTACCAACATAGAACACTACCAACACGGAACACTACCAACATGGAACACTACCAACATGGAACACTACCAACATGGAACACTACCAACATGGAACACTACCAACACAGAACACTACCAACATAGAACACTACCAACACGGAACACTACCAACACGGAACACTACCAACATAGAACACTACCAACATAGAACACTACCAACACAGAACACTACCAACACGGAACACTACCAACATAGAACACTACCAACATAGAACACTACCAACACAGAACACTACCAACACGGAACACTACCAACACGGAACACTACCAACACGGAACACTACCAACATAGAACACTACCAACACGGAACACTACCAACATAGAACACTACCAACACGGAACACTACCAACACGGAACACTACCAACATGGAACACTACCAACACAGAACACTACCAACATGGAACACTACCAACATGGAACACTACCAACATGGAACACTACCAACACGGAACACTACCAACACGGAACACTACCAACATAGAACACTGCCAACACGGAACACTACCAACATAGAACACTGCCAACATAGAACACTACCAACATAGAACACTGCCAACACGGAACACTACTAACACGGAACACTACCAACACGGAACACTACCAACACAGAACACTACCAACATAGAACACTACCAACACAGAACACTACCAACATAGAACACTACCAACACGGAACACTACCAACACAGAACACTACCAACACGGAACACTACCAACACGGAACACTACCAACATAGAACACTACCAACACGGAACACTACCAACATAGAACACTACCAACATAGAACACTACCAACACGGAACACTACCAACACGGAACACTACCAACACGGAACACTACCAACATAGAACACTACCAACACGGAACACTACCAACACGGAACACTACCAACACGGAACACTACCAACACGGAACACTACCAACATGGAACACTACCAACATAGAACACTGCCAACATAGAACACTACCAACATACAACACTGCCAACACGGAACACTACTAACACGGAACACTACCAACACGGAACACTACCAACACAGAACACTACCAACATACAACACTGCCAACACGGAACACTACCAACATAGAACACTACCAACACGGAACGCTACCAACATAGAACACTACCAACACGGAACACTACCAACATAGAACGCTACCAACATAGAACACTACCAACATAGAACACTACCAACACAGAACACTACCAACATAGAACACTACCAACACGGAACACTACCAACATAGAACACTGCCAACACAGAACACTACCAACATAGAACACTACCAACATAGAACACTGCCAACATAGAAGAACACTACCAACATAGAACACTGCCAACATAGAACACTACCAACATAGAACACTGCCAACATAGAACACTGCCAACATAGAACACTGCCAACATAGAACACTACCAACATAGAACACTACCAACATAGAACACTGCCAACATAGAACACTGCCAACATAGAACGCTGCCAACATAGAACACTACCAACATAGAACACTGCCAACATAGAACACTGCCAACATAGAACACTGCCAACATAGAACACTGCCAACATAGAACACTACCAACACAGAACACTGCCAACATAGAACACTACCAACACAGAACACTGCCAACATAGAACACTGCCAACATAGAACACTGCCAACATAGAACACTGCCAACATAGAACACTACCAACACAGAACACTGCCAACATAGAACACTGCCAACATAGAACACTGCCAACATAGAACACTGCCAATGTGGAAGTTTACAATCCGTCCAGAATGTCTCACTTGTGAAATCATCTGAAAAACATGAAGCCTCTTCAATGTATAATAAACATGATAATAAATGATAGTGAATGATAGTAAACATGACATTGTGTGTGTGTGTGTGTGTGTGTGTGTGTGTGTGTGTGTGTGTGTGTGTGTGTGTGTGCGCAGTAGCAGCCCAGCGGCTGGCCTCTGACCTCTGACCTCTGCCCCAGCAGGAAACTCTCCTGCCACCAAACCTTCAGCTGATGCCATGAAAACAATAGAACAACATGGAGGCAGTGAGACGCCAGATGAACACATGAAACCATCTAATCACACGCCGCCACACTGGCAATCAGGAGCAAAGCATTATGGGATGTTTCCTTCTTAAGGAAGCATGGATGCAATCGAGCAACCCTGCGGCCTTGCACAGTCTGCAGGAACGCAAGGCGGAAAGCACGGAGTCAACAGACATATTTCCCCCACTGGATTTAATCCCACAGTCAACAGACATATTTCCCCCACTGGATTTAATCCCACAGTCAACAGACATATTTCCCCCACTGGATTTAATCCCACAGTCAACAGACATATTTCCCCCACTGGATTTAATCCCACAGTCAATAGACATATTTCCCCCCACTGGATTTAATCCCACAGTCAATAGACATATTTCCCCACTGGATTTAATCCCACAGTCAACAGACATATTTCCCCACTGGATTTAATCCCACAGTCAACAGACATATTTCCCCCACTGGATTTAATCCCACAGTCAACAGACATATTTCCCCCACTGGATTTAATCCCACAGTCAATAGACATATTTCCCCCCACTGGATTTAATCCCACAGTCAATAGACATATTTCCCCACTGGATTTAATCCCACAGTCAACAGACATATTTCCCCCCACTGGATTTAATCCCACAGTCAATAGACATATTTCCCCACTGGATTTAATCCCAGTCAACAGACATATTTCCCCCACTGGATTTAATCCCACTGTCAACAGACATATTTCCCCACTGGATTTAATCCCAGTCAACAGACATATTTCCCCACTGGATTTAATCCCACAGTCAACAGACATATATCCCAGCTCCTCACTTATTCACCACATGGTAACAAACTCTAAAATGCAGAAACAGAATGAATGAGAATCGTCTTCTGCTCCATGAGGATCAACATTGCTGCTCATGTTTTCTCTAACTTTTGGTCTGATGGAGAGAATCGAGTGAAAGAGTGAGACTTGGTGAAGCTGAACCAGCAGTTCCTCTCCTCCGTCACCCAGTGAAGATGAACCAGCAGTTCCTCTCCTCCGTCACCCAGTGAAGATGAACCAGCAGTTCGTCTCCTCCGTCACCCAGTGAAGATGAACCAGCAGTTCCTCTCCTCCGTCACCCAGTGAAGATGAACCAGCAGTTCCTCTCCTCCGTCACCCAGTGAAGATGAACCAGCAGTTCCTCTCCTCCGTCACCCAGTGAAGATGAACCAGCAGTTCCTCTCCTCCGTCACCCAGTGAAGATGAACCAGCAGTTCCTCTCCTCCGTCACCCAGTGAAGATGAACCAGCAGTTCCTCTCCTCCGTCACCCAGTGAAGATGAACCAGAAGTTCCTCTCCTCCGTCACCCAGTGAAGATGAACTAGCAGTTCCTCTCCTCCGTCACCCAGTGAAGATGAACCAGCAGTTCCTCTCCTCCGTCACCCAGTGAAGATGAACCAGCAGTTCCTCTCCTCCGTCACCCAGTGAAGATGAACTAGCAGTTCCTCTCCTCCGTCACCCAGTGAAGATGAACTAGCAGTTCCTCTCCTCCGTCACCCAGTGAAGATGAACCAGCAGTTCCTCTCCTCCGTCACCCAGTGAAGATGAACCAGCAGTTCCTCTCCTCCGTCATCCACCTACATTCACCCACATCCACCCACATCCACCCACATCCACCTACATCCACCCACATCCACCCACATCCACCCACATTGACACAATGGTCAAAACAACAGCCTGATGACTCCACGTCCCCCAAACGACCAGCTGGTCATGTGACCTGGCGACTGTCTGGACACCGTCAGTCAGAGCGAGATCGTCTGGACACCGTCAGGTCACATGACCATCTGGACGCCGTCAGGTCACATGACCGTCTGGACGCCGTCAGGTCGCATGACCGTCTGGACGCCGTCAGGTCACATGACCGTCTGGACACCGTCAGGTCACATGACCGTCTGGACGCCGTCAGGTCACATGACCGTCTGGACGCCGTCAGGTCACATGACCGTCTGGACACCGTCAGGTCACATGACCGTCTGGACGCCGTCAGGTCACATGACCGTCTGGACGCCGTCAGGTCACATGACCATCTGGACACCGTCTGTCAGGTCAAGTGAAGAAGACCGGCTGTAAAACGACTTCCAGTGACACATGATCCAGCTGGTGACAGGATGGATGCAGGGTATGGCATGCTAGGTATGGCATGCTAGGTATGGCATGCAGGGAGAATCAACCGCTTGGTATGGACCATGGTGGAAAAACAGGGGGACTAAAGACCATCAGAAAAAACAATAAGACCAGAAATAGAAAGAAAAATGAAAAAGGACCAGAAAGACGTAAGACAACAAACAGGAAAAAGTCCAGCGAACATAAAAAAGAGCAGTGAAGCCTGAAGTGACTGACTTTCATTGGTGATCTGGATGGACCATACCTCCATACCTCCATACCTCCATACCTCCACATCTCCATACCTCCATACCTCCATACCTCCACATCTCCATACCTCCATACCTCCACATCTCCATACCTCCATATCTCCACATCTCCACACCTCCATACCTCCACATCTCCATACCTCCACATCTCCATGCCTCCATACCTCCATACCTCCATACCTCCATTACCTCCATTACCTCCACATCTCCATACCTCCACATCTCCATACCTCCACATCTCCACATCTCCATACCTCCATACCTCCACATCTCCATACCTCCATACCTCCACATCTCCATACCTCCACACCTCCACATCTCCACATCTCCATACCTCCACATCTCCATACCTCCATACCTCCACATCTCCATACCTCCACATCTCCATACCTCCACATCTCCACATCTCCATACCTCCATACCTCCATACCTCCACATCTCCATACCTCCATACCTCCACATCTCCATACCTCCATACCTCCACATCTCCATACCTCCACATCTCCATACCTCCACACCTCCACATCTCCATACCTCCACATCTCCATACCTCCATACCTCCTCTCCACTGTTACAGTGACTCTCCACTGTTAGTCACTCTCCACTGTTACAGTGACTCTCTCCACTGTTACAGTGGCTCTCTCCACTGATACAGTCACTCTCTCCACTGTTACAGTCACTCTCTACTGTTACAGTGACTCTCTCCACTGATACAGTCACTCTCTCCACTGTTACAGTCACTCTCTACTGTTACAGTGACTCTCTCCACTGTTACAGTGACTCTCTCCACTGTTACAGTGACTCTCTCAACTGATACAGTCACTCTCTCCACTGTTACAGTCACTCTCTACTGTTACAGTGACTCTCTCCACTGTTAGTCACTCTCCACTATTACAGTCACTCTCTACTGTTACAGTGACTCTCTCCACTGTTACAGTCACTCTCTCCACTGTTACAGTGACTCTCTACTGTTACAGTGACTCTCTCCACTGTTACAGTCACTCTCTCCACTGTTAGTCACTCTCTCCACTGTTACAGTCACTCTCTCCACTGTTACAGTCACTCTCTACTGTTACAGTGACTATCTCTACTGTTACAGTCACTCTCTACTGTTACAGTGACTCTCTCCACTGTTACAGTCACTCTCCACTGTTACAGTGACTCTCTCCACTGTTACAGTGACTCTCTCCACTGTTAGTCACTCTCTCCACTGTTACAGTGACTCTCTCTACTGTTACAGTCACTCTCTACTGTTACAGTGACTCTCTCCACCGTTACAGTGACTCTCTTCACTGTTAGTCACTCTCTCCACTGTTACAGTGACTCTCTCTACTGTTACAGTCACTCTCTACTGTTACAGTGACTCTTTCCACCGTTACAGTGACTCTCTTCACTGTTAGTCACTCTCTCCACTGTTACAGTGACTCTCTCTACTGTTACAGTCACTCTCTCCACTGTTACAGTCACTCTCCACTGTTACAGTGACTCTCTCCACTGTTACAGTGACTCTCTCCACTGTTAGTCACTCTCTCCACTGTTACAGTGACTCTCTCTACTGTTACAGTCACTCTCTACTGTTACAGTGACTCTCTCCACTGTTACAGTCACTCTCTCCACTGTTACAGTGACTCTCTCCACTGTTACAGTGACTCTCTCCACTGTTAGTCACTCTCCACTGTTACAGTCACTCTCTACTGTTACAGTGACTCTCTCCACTGTTACAGTCACTCTCTCCACTGTTACAGTCACTCTCTCTACTGTTACAGTGACTCTCTCCACTGTTACAGTCACTCTCTCTACTGTTACAGTGACTCTCTCCACTGTTACAGTGACTCTCTCCACTGTCGGTGTTGTGTACAATATGGACATCCTGCTAAATGGGGTTCATGTTCACTGGGGTCTGTTTGGTTTAACCAACCAGTGCTGTTGAATCAGCGATGCCCTGCTCAAAGGCAAGTCAAGTGACCTGGAAGATTCCTTTGATATTTGAAGTTGGTCTCAGCCACAGTTTGGACTTTATGACTGTTCAGCTTCACTCGAGGTTTTCACTGAAAACACGTCCCTCTGGGATTACACCATGTTTGGATGCTCATGATGTGAAGCAGCGGGTCCAACACTGGGTTTCTCTTTACATTCTGCCAAAATGGATCCTTGTCATAAATGTTAGAATTTCACCAATAGTCATTCATTTGATGATCTCACAGTAGATGTTCGGTGTGGAAAGTCTCCATTCCATAAAGCCAGCTGAGCCGGGGAAAGCAACACACGAGCTGAATGACGATTAAATGGAACCGAAATGTAACAAAACTAAAACTTGTTTAGTTCCTCCAGTCACAGGCGGAGGCGCCGGTGAGCACCAGTGTTCCCTCTGGACAGTGAAGTTCAGAAACTACTTTAACCATCTGGAAAAGTAGAAGGAGTTCCAGCTCAAGGGTCTGCAGAGGAGGAGACGTCCATCCAGCTCTTTATGTCCACACGTCTCACTCTTTGCAGTGGACTCCTGCATTCCCATGCAGGAACCGCCAGCCTGCATGATGTTTAATTGAACCACAAACTGTTAATCCCAGGAAAGAAAATCAACTAATCCAGATTAGGGTGAGACAGACAGGGCTCCTGCTGGCCTCCTGCTGGCCTCCTTCACACTCCTTCCTCATCCTCACGTGAAGCGACACCAGCCCACTGGACACCTTTTGTCCAACCGTGAGAAGATCTGAAATTAATCTCTCACCGACGGCTGCTGGTCTGTCGGTTCCTGGCAATTGGAGGGGAGGGGGCGAGAGAGAGAGAGAGAGAGAGCGGAGGGGGGGGCGTGGAGGGTAGCAGACGGCGGGGGAGCAGATTGTTTGGGACGACCAACAGTTTCATCACACTGGATCTCAATCAGACTCATCTTCCACCAGTACAATGACACACGACTTCTCACTCAGTCATCTCGTCCATCTAGTTTCCTCAGAAGAGAAAGAACGGACACAGGAAGTACTTCATAGTAATCAGTTACTCTGGAGATTGAAAGAGAATCAACAGATTCCCATTGGTCACTGTGACAGAGAGGAGATGAAGCCCCGAAGGGAATCAGGTGTGCTGCCTCACCTGTCTGCTCAGGGGGCGGAGCCTCCAGACCATGTGACCGGCGAGGAGACATGCAGGAGTTTTACTTTGTGTTTTACTCTGATAAAGTGATGGTATTTAGAACTCCTGATTCTGTGGGGGAACCCAACCGTGGCAGACACAACTGAAGTACTGCATTCATCCAGTCACATCTACAAGAAGTACTGCATTCATCCAGTCACATCTACAAGAA
Source organism: Blennius ocellaris (assembly GCF_963422515.1). Taxonomy (NCBI): domain Eukaryota; kingdom Metazoa; phylum Chordata; class Actinopteri; order Blenniiformes; family Blenniidae; genus Blennius; species Blennius ocellaris. The sequence goes on along the minus strand of NW_027661962.1, from coordinate 42,073 downwards.
GTACTGCATTCATCCAGTCACATCTACAAGAAGTACTGCATTCATCCAGTCACATCTACAAGAAGTACTGCATTCATCCAGCCCCATCTACAAGAAGTACTACATTCATCCAGCCCCATCTACAAGAAGTACTACATTCATCCAGTCACATCTACAAGAAGTACTGCATTCATCCAGTCAAAACTACAAGAAGTACTGCATTCATCCAGTCACATCTACAAGAAGTACTGCATTCATCCAGTCACATCTACAAGAAGTACTACATTCATCCAGTCACATCTACAAGAAGTACTACATTCATCCAGTCACATCTACAAGAAGCACTGCATTCATCCAGTCCCATCTACAAGAAGTACTGCATTCATCCAGCCCCATCTACAAGAAGTACTGCATCCAATACTGGTGGAGGTGGGGTTCTGGTATGGTGTGGGTGGAGCAGTCCCTGGTGGAGGTGGGGTTCTGGTAGGTGTGGGTGGAGCAGTCCCTGGTGAAGGTGGGGTTCTGGTATGGTGTGGGTGGAGCAGTCCCTGGTGGAGGTGGGGTTCTGGTATGTGTGGGTGGAGCAGTCCCTGGTGGAGGTGGGGTTCTGGTATGTGTGGGTGGAGCAGTCCCTGGTGGAGGTGGGGTTCTGGTATGTGTGGGTGGAGCAGTCCCTGGTGGAGGTGGGGTTATGGTGTGGGTGGAGCAGTCCCTGGTGGTCGTGGGGTTCTGGTCTGTGTGGGTGGAGCAGTCCCTGGTGGAGGTGGGGTTATGGTGTGGGTGGAGCAGTCCCTGGTGGAGGGGGGGTTCTGGTGGATGTTCTGGACACCACAGGAGGAGGTTATTGATGACATTGTGAATGTAGAGACCTGGTGAGGAGATCCTGGGGCCATTGGACCGTTTATCATGACCATCAGCTGACGTAGCAGCAGGATAATGTTCATCATGACCATCAGCTGACGTAGCAGCAGGATAATGTTCATCGTGACCATCAGCTGACGTAGCAGCAGGATAATGTTCATCATGACCATCAGCTGACGTAGCAGCAGGATAATGTTCATCGTGACCATCAGCTGACGTAGCAGCAGGATAATGTTCATCGTGACCATCAGCTGACGTAGCAGCAGGATAATGTTCATCGTGACCATCAGCTGACGTAGCAGCAGGATAATGTTCATCATGACCATCAGCTGACGTAGCAGCAGGATCATGTTCATCATGACCATCAGCTGACGTAGCAGCAGGATCATGTTCATCATGACCATCAGCTGACGTAGCAGCAGGATAATGTTCATCATGACCATCAGCTGACGTAGCAGCAGGATAATGTTCATCATGACCATCAGCTGACGTAGCAGCAGGATAATGTTCATCATGACCATCAGCTGACGTAGCAGCAGGATAATGTTCATCATGACCATCAGCTGACGTAGCAGCAGGATAATGTTCATCATGACCATCAGCTGACGTAGCAGCAGGATAATGTTCATCATGACCATCAGCTGACGTAGCAGCAGGATAATGTTCATCATGACCATCAGCTGACGTAGCAGCAGGATAATGTTCATCATGACCATCAGCTGACGTAGCAGCAGGATAATGTTCATCATGACCATCAGCTGACGTAGCAGCAGGATAATGTTCATCATGACCATCAGCTGACGTAGCAGCAGGATAATGTTCATCATGACCATCAGCTGACGTAGCAGCAGGATAATGTTCATCATGACCATCAGCTGACGTAGCAGCAGGATAATGTTCATCATGACCATCAGCTGACGTAGCAGCAGGATAATGCACGGCCCCATGTTGAAGGATGTGGACACGATACCTGGACGCTCTAAATGTCCCAGTTCCTGCAGGACCAGCGCTCTCAGAGGACATGTCCCCCAGTGAGCGTGTTGGAGACGCTCTGGGTCGGCGTGGACGACGGCGTGTTGCACTTCCTGCCAACGTCCAGTCACCTGGCAGCCATTGAAGACCAGTGGAGCAATATTGTACAATCAACAACCTAATCAAGTGTATGTGAGGGAGATGGGGGCCACACCTGGTCCTGACTGGGGCCGCTGGGGGTCACACCTGGTCCTGACTGGGGCCGCTGGGGGCCACACCTGGTCCTGACTGGGGCCGCTGGGGGCCACACCTGGTCCTGACTGGGTTCTGACCCTCATGCTGTGAGGGCAGGTGGACAGGAAGTAGGTCCCCAGGTTAGAAATGTTAAAGCAAATGACAGTAAAGTCTTAAAGAAACAAGCTTCAGTCACTCAGAGAAACAAACTTGACTTTCAATAACCAGAGTTGAGGTTTGAAGGAGCGACAGTGACGTGGCTCCAGAAACAGAAAGGCTGACGACCCGGGGGGATTCCAGGGGATTCCAGGGGATTCCAGGGGATTCCAGGTAGGTCGGCCTTTCAGGGGGACAGCTGTGTTTGGGGAAGGAGCCTATTTATCAAACCCGGGGTGATGGACGCTTTCCCAAACACTGCATGTGTCCTCTCACATGCAACTGTTGTCAGGAATCCATCACAGGCAGTGAGACGAGGCCTCTGCAATCAGAGCGCCAGCAGCTGGAGACGCCACGAGACACTGCAGGCGTTGGACTACATGGTGGTGTCGGGCCCTGCAGCCCACCCCTCGGTGGGAACGGCCTGGTTCAGGGCCGCAGGGTGACTTCGCGGGACGAAACTGTCCAAATGATGACGGGAGGTGTGACGTCAAGGAAAACTGTGGAGAACTGTTTGGGAAATCTGAATAACTTTCCTTTCATTAATATTTGTCCAGAGTAAAGAAAATCAGTGGTGTTACAGTTTGTTGAGAATAGATCATTGAAGTTCCGACGATGAGGCAGAGACGAGGCAGAGACGAGGCAGAGACAAGGCAGAGACGAGGACTGGACGAGGCAGAGACGAGGCAGAGACGAGGCAGAGACGAGGCAGAGACGAGGACTGGGTGAGGCAGAGACGAGGCAGAGACGAGGACTGGACGAGGCAGAGACGAGGCAGAGACGAGGCAGAGACGAGGACTGGACGAGGCAGAGACGAGGCAGAGACGAGGCAGAGACGAGGACTGGACGAGGCAGAGACGAACCAGAGACGAACCAGAGACGAGGACTGGGTGAGGCAGAGACAGAGACAGAGACAGAGACAGAGACGAGACAGAGACAGAGACGAGGCAGAGACAGAGACAGAGACAGAGACAGAGACAGAGGCAGAGACAGAGACAGAGACAGAGACAGAGACAGAGACAGAGACAGAGACAGAGACGAGGCAGAGACAGAGACAGAGACAGAGACAGAGACAGAGACAGAGACAGAGGCAGAGACAGAGACAGAGACAGAGACAGAGACAGAGACAGAGACAGAGACAGACTGGGACGATCTGAACTCAGCCCGCTGCTTTTCCAAGGATTAAGATTACACCAAAAAGAATCATTCAACTTGGACTGAAGCTAATCTGAGCTTCACTGACGTATTCTGCATTATGTCACTCGTGCACACGCACACGCGCACACACACACACACACACACACACACACACACACACACACACACACACACACACACACACACACACACACACACACACACACACACACACACACACACACACACACACACACACACACACACACACACACAAACACACACACACACACACACACGCTGCCATGGCTTCCAATGCTCTGCCTGGACTGGATATTTTCTTCCTTTCATGTTGGACAGAGTTCAGGAAAGGTTGTAAAAGTAATTTATCCAGAAGGGAGTCTCTGCTCTCTGCAGTGACTCCTCCATGTTGTTCCTGGCAAACGCCCCAGAGCTGGCCGGACAAAAGACTGATGCTATTTTCTGTTAAACACTCTCTTTCCTCTTTGTTTGGCCTCATCTATTTCTGAAGGGCTTCTCAGTGAGAAGCTGGATTCTTCAGGCCTCGGATGGAAGGCCTGTAATCAGCGCCCACAGCTGTTAGCCCACAGCTGTTAGCTTCCATCGTCACAGCTTCATCTAACGCTGGTTCACACTGACACTCTCAACTCTTATGTTGTGGTTAGAAAGTGAAGTGGGGAAATGTGCTTTGTCATTATTACCTACAGACCAGCAGAATCACTGGGGGTGAACCATGAACCCATCAGGGTGACGGAGCTGGACTGGCCCCGTCACCATCAGGGTGATGGAGCTGGACTGGCCCAGTCACCATCAGGGTGACGGAGCTGGACTGGCCCCGTCACCATCAGGGTGACGGAGCTGGACTGGCCCCGTCACCATCAGGGTGACGGAGCTGGACTGGCTCCGTCAGGTGGTGAGGCTTCCCTTCCAGTCATCACAGTCAAGCAGAGACACAAGAAACAGAGGAATGGAGGCAGACATTACGTTACTTCACTCCCACCATGTCTGAGAATCAGCTTTACCAGCAGACCCTGGATCCACAGGGTCCCTGGTTCTGCTGCCTGAACCTGGATCCACAGGGTCCCTGGTTCTGCTGCCTGAACCTGGATCCACAGGGTACCTGGTTCTGCTGCCTGAACCTGGATCCACAGGGTCCCTGGTTCTGCTGCCTGAACCTGGACCCACAGGGTACCTCGTTCTGGTACCTGTTTCTGCTGCCTGAACCTGGACCCATAGGGTACCTCGTTCTGCTGCCTGAACCTGGATCCACAGGGTACCTGGTTCTGGTACCTGTTTCTGCTGCCTGAACCTGGACCCACAGGGTACCTGGTTCTGGTACCTGGTTCTGCTGCCTGAACCTGGACCCACAGGGTACCTCGTTCTGCTGCCTGGTTCTGCTGCCTGAACCTGGACCCACAGGGTACCTCGTTCTGGTACCTGGTTCTACTGCCTGAACCTGGATCCACAGGGTACCTCGTAGGGACTGAACTGTCCTCTGCCCTTAAGGTCCTGCCTCCAAGAGACTGAAATGTCCTCCGTCCTTAAGGTCCTGCCTCCAAGAGACTGGAATGTCCTCCGTCCTTAAGGTCCTGCCTCCAAGAGACTGAACTGTCCTCTGTCCGTTAAGGTCCTGCCTCCAAGAGACTGAACTGTCCTCTGTCCGTTAAGGTCCTGCCTCCAAGAGACTGGAATGTCCTCTGTCCGTTAAGGTCCTGCCTCCAAGAGACTGAACTGTCCTCTGTCCATTAAGGTCCTGCCTCCAAGAGACTGGAATGTCCTCTGTCCGTTAAGGTCCTGCCTCCAAGAGACTGGAATGTCCTCTGTCCATTAAGGTCCTGCCTCCAAGAGACTGAACTGTCCTCTGTCCGTTAAGGTCCTGCCTCCAAGAGACTGAACTGTCCTCTGCCCATTAAGGTCCTGCCTCCAAGAGACTGAACTGTCCTCTGCCCATTAAGGTCCTGCCTCCAAGAGACTGAACTGTCCTCTGTCCGTTAAGGTCCTGCCTCCAAGAGACTGAACTGTCCTCTGTCCGTTAAGGTCCTGCCTCCAAGAGACTGGAATGTCCTCTGTCCGTTAAGGTCCTGCCTCCAAGAGACTGAACTGTCCTCTGTCCATTAAGGTCCTGCCTCCAAGAGACTGAACTGTCCTCTGTCCGTTATGGTCCTGCCTCCAAGAGACTGAACTGTCCTCTGTCCATTAAGGTCCTGCCTCCAAGAGACTGGAATGTCCTCTGTCCGTTAAGGTCCTGCCTCCAAGAGACTGAACTGTCCTCTGTCCGTTAAGGTCCTGCCTCCAAGAGACTGGAATGTCCTCCGTCCTTAAGGTCCTGCCTCCAAGAGACTGAACTGTCCTCTGTCCATTAAGGTCCTGCCTCCAAGAGACTGGAATGTCCTCTGTCCGTTAAGGTCCTGCCTCCAAGAGACTGAACTGTCCTCTGTCCATTAAGGTCCTGCCTCCAAGAGACTGGAATGTCCTCCGTCCTTAAGGTCCTGCCTCCAAGAGACTGAACTGTCCTCTGTCCATTAAGGTCCTGCCTCCAAGAGACTGAACTGTCCTCTGTCCGTTGTGGTCCTGCCTCCAAGAGACTGAACTGTCCTCTGTCCATTAAGGTCCTGCCTCCAAGAGACTGGAATGTCCTCTGTCCGTTAAGGTCCTGCCTCCAAGAGACTGAACTGTCCTCTGTCCATAAAGGTGCTGCCTCCAAGAGACTGAACTGTCCTCTGTCCGTTATGGTCCTGCCTCCAAGAGACTGAACTGTCCTCTGTCCATTAAGGTCCTGCCTCCAAGAGACTGGAATGTCCTCTGTCCGTTAAGGTCCTGCCTCCAAGAGACTGAACTGTCCTCTGCCCGTTAAGGTCCTGCCTCCAAGAGACTGGAATGTCCTCTGTCCATTAAGGTCCTGCCTCCAAGAGACTGGAATGTCCTCTGTCCGTTAAGGTCCTGCCTCCAAGAGACTGAACTGTCCTCTGTCCGTTAAGGTCCTGCCTCCAAGAGACTGAACTGTCCTCTGTCCGTTAAGGTCCTGCCTCCAAGAGACTGGACTGTCCTCTGTCCTTAAGGTCCTGCCTCCAAGAGACTGGAATGTCCTCTGTCCGTTAAGGTCCTGCCTCCAAGAGACTGGAATGTCCTCTGTCCGTTAAGGTCCTGCCTCCAAGAGACTGGAATGTCCTCCGTCCGTTAAGGTCCTGCCTCCAAGAGACTGGAATGTCCTCTGTCCTTAAGGTCCTGCCTCCAAGAGACTGGAATGTCCTCTGTCCGTTAAGGTCCTGCCTCCAAGAGACTGGAATGTCCTCTGTCCGTTAAGGTCCTGCCTCCAAGAGACTGAACTGTCCTCTGTCCGTTAAGGTCCTGCCTCCAAGAGACTGAACTGTCCTCTGCCCGTTAAGGTCCTGCCTCCAAGAGACTGGACTGTCCTCTGTCCGTTAAGGTCCTGCCTCCAAGAGACTGAACTGTCCTCTGCCCATTAAGGTCCTGCCTCCAAGAGACTGAACTGTCCTCTGCCCATTAAGGTCCTGCCTCCAAGAGACTGGAATGTGCTCCGTCCTTAAGGTCCTGCCTCCAAGAGACTGGAATGTCCTCCGTCCTTAAGGTCCTGCCTCCAAGAGACTGGAATGCCCTCCGTCCTTAAGGTCCTGCCTCCAAGAGACTGGAATGTCCTCCGTCCTTAAGGTCCTGCCTCCAAGAGACTGGAATGCAGAGAAAACAGATGAAGAGCAGCTGACGAAGAAACAACTAAACAAACCCAGCATCTCCCTGACAGCCTTCATGTCCTTGTCCTCGCCCGACATCCTCGTCCAACATCCTTGTCCTCGCCCGACGTCCTCGTCCAACATCCTTGTCCTCGCCCGACGTCCTCGTCCCACGTCCTCATCCAACACTAACCCTAACCTTAACTCGAACCACAAAGTGGCTGTGGAGTGTCACACCGTCGCACGTCAACTGACCAGGCCAACTGACCGGGCCAACTGACTAAACCAACAGACTGAACCAACAGACTGAACCAACAGACTGAACCAACTGACTGGACCAACTGACTGGACCAACTGACTAAACCAACAGACTGGACCAACAGACTGGACCAACTGAACCAACAGACTGAACCAACAGACTGAACCAACAGACTGAACCAACAGACTGGACCAACTGACTGAACCAACAGACTGAACCAACAGACTGGACCAACTGAACCAACAGACTGAATCAACTGACTGGACCAACAGACTGAACCAACAGACTGAACCAACTGACTGGACCAACTGACTGGACCAACTGACTGGACCAACAGACTGGACCAACTGAACCAACAGACTGAACCAACAGACTGAACCAACAGACTGAACCAACAGACTGAACCAACAGACTGGACCAACTGACTGAACCAACAGACTGAACCAACAGACTGAACCAACAGACTGGACCAACTGAACCAACAGACTGAATCAACTGACTGGACCAACAGACTGAACCAACAGACTGAACCAACAGACTGAACCAACAGACTGGACCAACTGAACCAACAGACTGAACCAACAGACTGGACCAACAGACTGAACCAACAGACTGAATCAACTGACTGGACCAACAGACTGAACCAACAGACTGAACCAACTGACTGGACCAACTGACTGGACCAACTGACTGGACCAACAGACTGGACCAACTGAACCAACAGACTGAACCAACAGACTGAACCAACAGACTGAACCAACAGACTGAACCAACAGACTGGACCAACTGACTGAACCAACAGACTGAACCAACAGACTGAACCAACAGACTGGACCAACTGAACCAACAGACTGAATCAACTGACTGGACCAACAGACTGAACCAACAGACTGGACCAACAGACTGAACCAACAGACTGGACCAACAGACTGGACCAACAGACTGAACCAACAGACTGAACCAACAGACTGGACCAACAGACTGAACCAACAGACTGAACCAACAGACTGAACCAACAGACTGAACCAACAGACTGGACCAACAGACTGAACCAACAGACTGAACCAACAGACTGAACCAACAGACTGAACCAACAGACTGAACCAACAGACTGGACCAACTGAACCAACAGACTGAACCAACAGACTGGACCAACAGACTGAACCAACAGACTGAACCAACAGACTGAACCAACTGACTGGACCAACAGACTGGACCAACTGAACCAACAGACTGAATCAACTGACTGGACAACAGACTGAACCAACAGACTGAACCAACAGACTGGACCAACAGACTGGACCAACAGACTGAACCAACAGACTGGACCAACAGACTGAACCAACAGACTGGACCAACTGACTGAACCAACAGACTGAACCAACAGACTGAACCAACAGACTGAACCAACAGACTGGACCAACTGAACCAACAGACTGAACCAACAGACTGGACCAACAGACTGAACCAACAGACTGAACCAACAGACTGAACCAACAGACTGAACCAACAGACTGAACCAACAGACTGAACCAACAGACTGGACCAACAGACTGAACCAACAGACTGGACCGACTGACCTCGGTCCGGGCCTCAGTCCATGTTTGGATGCATCATAGTTGGATGTTAATCTGGATTATCGAAGTCGATCAACCAAAATCATTTACTGGTATCTGGTCATCAGAACCAACAGATGTAGAGTGAATAGAACCCAGCATGGTATCTGGTCATCAGAACCAACAGATGTAGAGTGAGTAGAACCTCAGGTTAGTGAACTAAACAGATTGGGTTCTCTTCAGCACCTAAACTAAACAAACCTGCTACTTTTCTCTTTTGCAGGTTCATGGCTGGACGTTGCTCTGGAGGTGGTTCTGATCCAGACAGGAACCAGGACGGGCTGAAAACAGTCAGTCAGACTCAGGTGTGGATGATGGTTGGCAGTGGAGGGCGGTGAAGGCGGAGCCGGGGCCATTCAGACTTTTATTGTGGCGGTCCTTGGGAGCAGGTCTCAGGCTGAGCGAAGAGAAGGTCCATTCATGGTCCAGACGGACTGATTAGTCCCTGCTGGGCGCCGGGACCCAGGAACACAAAGTCTCTATCTCAGAGCCCCACGGCTCCTAATTGCTAAATTTCATAAAGTTGTCAAAGGGGTGCTGGTGAGTGAGAACCCCCCCCCCCCACACACACACACACACACACACACACACACCCCCACCCCCCATGTTGAGCATGGCTACCTCTCTGGTCTTTGTTAGGAGGCACAGTGGGGGGGTTCCTTGATGCTGAGTCCAGACGGGGGGGGGGGGGCTTTGAGCTGGTCACTTCCAGTACAGGACGACTCAGCGACCAGCTCATTATTTCGTTCTGCGCTGTTGAGCGCCGAACGAGTCAGGAAACTGACTCCATGTGACACGAAGAACAGAATCACTGCTTCATGCAGATCAACTTCAGTTAAACCGTTTCTGAGTCACCAGGAGGAGAACTAGTCTTTCTGAGTCACCAGGAGGAGAACTAGTCTTTCTGAGTCACCAGGAGGAGAACTAGTCTTTCTGAGTCACCAGGAGGAGAACTAGTCTTTCTGAGTCACCAGGAGGAGAACTAGTCTTTCTGAGTCACCAGGAGGAGAACTAGTCTTTCTGAGTCACCAGGAGGAGGACTAGTCTGTCTGAGTCACCAGGAGGAGGACTAGTCTTTCTGAGTCACCAGGAGGAGGACTAGTCTGTCTGAGTCACCAGGAGGAGGACTAGTCTTTCTGAGTCACCAGGAGGAGAACTAGTCTTTCTGAGTCACCAGGAGCAGGACTAGTCTTTCTGAGTCACCAGGAGGAGGACTAGTCTTTCTGAGTCACCAGGAGGAGGACTAGTCTTTCTGAGTCACCAGGAGGAGAACTAGTCTTTCTGAGTCACCAGGAGGAGAACTAGTCTTTCTGAGTCACCAGGAGGAGGACTAGTCTTTCTGAGTCACCAGGAGGAGAACTAGTCTTTCTGAGTCACCAGGAGGAGAACTAGTCTTTCTGAGTCACCAGGAGAAGGACTAGTATTTCTGAGTCACCAGGAGGAGGACTAGTCTTTCTGAGTCACCAGGAGGAGAACTAGTCTTTCTGAGTCACCAGGAGGAGGACTAGTCTTTCTGAGTCACCAGGAGCAGGACTAGTCTTTCTGAGTCACCAGGAGGAGAACTAGTCTTTCTGAGTCACCAGGAGGAGGACTAGTCTTTCTGAGTCACCAGGAGGAGGACTAGTCTTCCCAGGCAAGGCCAGCAAGCTGACACTAGAAGAACCACTCAGAGTGACTCTGGTGCTTCAATCCAACAAAAGGAAGTCAGAGGTTTTCATAATAATTGTTTCTACTAGAAGTTGAGCGTCAGTCGTTCTGCAGGAGAACGTGATCTCTGCTGAACTGTCATTTATTGATCTGTGAAATCAAAGGGTTAATATCGGTTCATAAAATAAAGCTCAGCAGGACGATGGGACTTACAATCAGCTGCTGCAGTGCAGTGGAGAGGTTTCCTGTTTCACTGTTACCAAAATAAAGGTCTTCTGCTCATTTCAGTGTGACTCGGGTGGAGCTGCAGGGAAGTCACTGCTTTGTTCTTTCTTCTTCCCATCTATAGAAGTTGTGTTCCACTGAAACCAGACGTGCAGCTGAAACCCTGTCAGAGCTGCACTGTGGCGTTTCCAGGCCAGACCTGCATCACTTCCTCTGGAGTCGCCATGTGAGAGAAGAAAGGCTGCTATCAAAGCCTGAGATCAAGCTCTTTAGAGTGTTTTGCCACTAAAATGAGCAAATCAAGCGAGGCTGGGAGAACATGTTTACACTCCTCCTGCTCAGCCAAGTGGCCCCCACAGAACCCCCCCGACTTTTCTTTTACTCAAGTGACGAGCATCCTGTCGGCTTCCCCGCCACCTTGACTGATTGTCTCGTTCATTTATCTTATTTGAAAGTCATTTGCACGTCAGTATCAAGCTTTTAAAAGAGGGATTCCAGCTTTGTACAGTGGAGAGCCCTCCACAGCGATAAAACCTCCCAGTATAAACACGCTGCCATTAACGGGAGCTGGCGGCCGCCCAGCCGGAGCTCAGAGCGACGTGTGTTATCTGGCCCCGGGCGGTGATTCACTGCAGGGCGCTGAGAAGAGCCAGGTCTGCTGCAGCTCCGCTCTGAAGGCCGATCCGTCTCCATAACGCCCACTGGTCCGGGTGTCAGGTCTGCTGCAGCTCCGCTCTGAAGGCCGATCCGTCTCCATAACGCCCACTGGTCCGGGTGTCAGGTCTGCTGCAGCTCCACTCTGAAGGCCGATCCGTCTCCATAACGCCCACTGGTCCGGGTGTCAGGTCTGCTGCAGCTCCTCTCTGAAGGCCGATCCGTCTCCATAACGCCCACTGGTCCGGGTGTCAGGTCTGCTGCAGCTCCTCTCTGAAGGCCGATCCGTCTCCATAACGCCCACTGGTCCGGGTGTCAGGTCTGCTGCAGCTCCACTCTGAAGGCCGATCCGTCTCCATAACGCCCACTGGTCCGGGTGTCAGGTCTGCTGCAGCTCCTCTCTGAAGGCCGATCCGTCTCCATAACGCCCACTGGTCCGGGTGTCAGGTCTGCTGCAGCTCCTCTCTGAAGGCCGATCCGTCTCCATAACGCCCACTGGTCCGGGTGTCAGGTCTGCTGCAGCTCCACTCTGAAGGCCGATCCGTCTCCATAACGCCCACTGGTCCGGGTGTCAGCATGTCTGCTGCAGCTCCACTCTGAAGGCCGATCCGTCTCCATAACGCCCACTGGTCCGGGTGTCAGGTCTGCTGCAGCTCCTCTCTGAAGGCCGATCCGTCTCCATAACGCCCACTGGTCCGGGTGTCAGCATGTCTGCATCCGTGTGCATCGTCTCTCACAGCAATGCTGCATTCGCTGCATGTGAACCTGTCAGTGTGCGTTCAGTCAACAAGTACGAGCTCCAACAGCAACAACATGCTGGTTCCTGAGTCCACCATGTCTCAGGACCTGAAGTGGACCGCCCACATACACACATACAGAGGATCTACCTTCTGTTCAACCTGCTGACCATGTTCTACACCTCCGTCACTCCCCAGGAGCTGCTCCTCATGTTCTACACCTCCGTCACTCCCCAGGAGCTGCTCATCATGTTCTACACCTCCGTCACTCCCCGGAGCTGCTCATCATGTTCTACACCTCCGTCACTCCCCAGGAGCTGCTCATCATGTTCTACACCTCCGTCACTCCCCAGGAGCTGCTCATCATGTTCTACACCTCCGTCACTCCCAGGAGCTGCTCCTCATGTTCTACACCTCCGTAACTCCCCAGGAGCTGCTCATCATGTTCTACACCTCCGTCACTCCCCGGAGCTGCTCATCATGTTCTACACCTCCGTCACTCCCTGGAGCTGCTCATCATGTTCTACACCTCCGTCACTCCCCAGGAGCTGCTCATCATGTTCTACACCTCCGTCACTCCCCGGAGCTGCTCATCATGTTCTACACCTCCGTCACTCCCCAGGAGCTGCTCATCATGTTCTACACCTCCGTCACTCCCCGGAGCTGCTCATCATGTTCTACACCTCCGTCACTCCCCAGGAGCTGCTCATCATGTTCTACACCTCCGTCACTCCCCGGAGCTGCTCATCATGTTCTACACCTCCGTCACTCCCCAGGAGCTGCTCATCATGTTCTACACCTCCGTCACTCCCCAGGAGCTGCTCATCATGTTCTACACCTCTGTCACTCCCCAGGAGCTGCTCCTCATGTTCTACACCTCCGTCACTCCCCAGGAGCTGCTCCTCATGTTCTACACCTCCGTCACTCCCCAGGAGCTGCTCATCATGTTCTACACCTCCGTCACTCCCCGGAGCTGCTCATCATGTTCTACACCTCCGTCATCCAGTCGGTTCTTTGCCAAATTCCTTGTATGTTAAACACAAATGGCCAATAAAGCTGATTCTGATTGTCAAGAAACCCCCTGACACACCTGAAGATCACTTGCCCATCTCTGAGCCCATTTGGGGGTTTTCCTGTTGATAACAGTACCCCCTCCCTCACCCCCACCACCCCCACCCCCCACCCCTCATCCCACAGGTCACATGCAGCACAAGAAGAACTGTCTCCAGGTCATGTGTCACTGCGTCTCGCTGAATCAACAGAAGACTATGAAAAGTATCAGGAGTCCAGAAAAGCCCGTTAGACATTCTAAATAACATGTAGTGAGATGCGGCGAGAGAGTAGCTGGTTGCACCGTGGGGGTGTTGTGAAGCTGGGATGAGGTTCTCTGCCTCGGGGAGCCTGATGCAACGTGTGAAGAAGCAAAGTGGGAGACAGGACACGAAGTTGGAGACAAAGTTGGAACAAAAACTGCAAAGTGAGCTTCAAAAAGAGTTAGCAGGACGTATTTCAGTGAGGGAGCAGAAACAAACATTCACATCTGCAACTTTCTTTCATCTCCACTTTCCGTGCCGTGAGCCACGGCCACCGCTCACATTTACATATACCGCTCTGCACAAGCATCTTATTTTTCTGCTTATTGAGGCAGCTTATCAGGAGCTGTTCCCAACCCGCCATAAATCCCGGGGATTAAGGCACTTCAAAAAAGTTAGTGAGGGTGTTGGGGGGGTAGCCGACAGGATGAAAAGAAGTTGGGGGCCCATAGAAATGCTAAGGAAGTGGACCTATTTTCTTCTTCCCAAGTTGCTGAGGGGTAGGAAGTTCCCAGCTCTGCCACTTCATTAATTCATGCTATTTAACAAGCAGGATTGTGGCGGGGCTTCTTCGGCCCCCTTCACACTGGAACCAACAACAGCGCCATCAGTAACTGACAACCCCCCGGGCGGAGGGGCTGTGGCCTCTGGGGTCCACGCTGCAAACACCGCCACGGGAAGCAGAACCTTCCCATTCAGGAGTTCAGCCTTTATTTGTCATCCCTGGTTTCTCCCCACACACACATTCACGCACATTCATGCAATCATCGGCCTCCGAGGTGGATGGACCAGAGCTGTGTGGGGGGGGGGGGGGCTTTGGGAGACAACCAGGCGACTTGAGGTGAAAGAACCAGAAGAAAACGAAGCGACGAGCTTCCAGCCACAAACCAACTGGTCTAAACTGTGAAGGCGAGTTTTGTTAGGTGTCTCTACTGTGGGCAAATGATTCATGGGGTGTTTCCTCTTCCGGAGCGCTGCGGACATCCCAGTCCTCTCAACGCAAACCTGCTCTCTGTTTCTTCACTTCCACACTGAATCAGTATCAAGCGTTTGCGAGGCCGAGACGGGACAGCAAACACCAGTAACGTCCCTGAACTCTGAAGATGGGACTGGGAACAGGAGAATATTGATCAAAACTCCTGGTTCCACCTACATGGTCGTGACTCTTCGAAAAACATTTCAGAGTTTCAGCAAACTGATTATTGGAGTGACAGCAAAGGAGAAAACACGTTGACCCTCTTATCCACAACTGTGGCAGGTAAATGTTCTTCCTGTGACATCCTGAATAATCTTCAGATAATTAGCAGTCAGGTACAACAGGGTGCAATAAGCCGCTGGTCTGGTTTGTCACAATCACAACAAGACGCAGGCTGAGAGCTGATTCTGAAAACATGAATCTCATTGAGCGCCCTTGGATTCAATCAGAAGTTACAAACTTCCTCAGTATCAGTCTGGTGCTTCTTTGGCTTCAGTGACTTTCTTCCATTTTCCAAATGTGAGTTTTTTTATAATGTTGGTGGACAGAAGAATTCTTTCGACGTAGAAGTAGTGAAGAGCATCACATTTCCAATGAGCCCAAACACAACAATACATGTGAGACCAAACAAAACCATAATTTCTCTCAAAAGTTAGTAATAAGAAGTATTTTGGCTGCTGGACCAGAGAGTGAAAGTGACTTAACTGGAACAATATAACAAGGCAGTGAGAGATCACAATGTACTGATAGAAGACACATGAAGGGGATTTGTCAGGAGGCTTGCGTCAGTTTGAGGCTTGACTTTAACTGGAAGAATGTGGTGAAGTCTCTCCGTACGCCGATACGCTCCACTCTTAAGTTGTACATGTGGGTTTCATCCAACAACAGCTCAATGCAAACACGCTACAAAGCCTCCGGGGAGCTTCATAA
Organism: Blennius ocellaris; assembly: GCF_963422515.1. NCBI lineage: Eukaryota > Metazoa > Chordata > Actinopteri > Blenniiformes > Blenniidae > Blennius > Blennius ocellaris. The sequence continues at coordinate 26,667 of NW_027661962.1, read as the reverse complement.
GGAGGTAAGCTGACAGATCATGGTGGCTGAGAGGGAGGTTTGTAATGCAGCCCCGACAAACTTGCACATGTGAGTTTACTGTGGAATGAAAGCTGCATTATCCTCCTGGTGAATTAGCCAAAATTACATTGTGCTAATGCCTGTCTGGAAGAATGTTACCCAGAATCCCTCAGGAGACCCTGCCTGGGCCTCACATCACTCACCGTGTCTCAAGGTGTTGAAACTGGGCTGAAGTTCCCATATCTGCAACCTCAAACTGAAAAATCTCAGCCGCTCACAGCTGTTTCAAGATCTGCTCATTCATTACCTCGCACGACTGTCGAGGGACGGTGACCGAAAATAAACACCGCGATAATAGTGTTATATCATCAATGACATTATCTGGAGTCTGTTATCTATTATGGTGAGAGCATAATGAATGAGGGTGAGTGAGTGCATGGACCACGTCGTCTCACAGCCCATTAAGCCGCCGCAGGACAGCGGCTATAGGTTCATGCCTCGCCCACGCTCTTAATTGCTAATATAGTTATTAAGGGATGCCAGTGGGAAGACCACCAGCGTAGGATTGTCGCTGAATTATCACAGTTGCTTTTCAGGGCCGTGGAAATCCTCTAAAGGCCAGGGATTCAGTGTCACACAAGGCTTTTATGGTTTTCCCTCTGAGGCCCATGAGAATCCCACTAAGACCCACAAAGAGACACACCACCTCCCTTCACATGCACACAAAGTGCTCACACATTCATGAACATCTATTGTTGCTTCAACTTGATTCTGTCACTGGTTCCAGAGAACTGCACGGATCAAATCCGATGCCTAGTGACACGACAGGACGTCTGAAAATTCTTCTTTAACATTTGAAATGTTCCAAAACAAGTGAGAGGAATGGAGTCAGATGTCAGCAGTGAGTCCATGACGCCAACATGTGACCCACGACACAGAGGACAGAGACAGGAGGAGCCGCATCCCGCAGCACTGAAGAAGTGGATGGTGGTAGGAAGACTTCAACATTCATCCATCTTCCACACCTGTCGGTCTGATTCTCACTGAAAGGCCTGAATGTCCACTGACAGCCGACGTGAAGAGCGAATGTTTATAGGAGGAAGCTGGAACACAAGAGGAAAACATTCGGAACATGCAAACTCCACCAAGAGGCCCTGCCTGGTCACATGATCCCTCCGGGGCGTCGCTTTGCGCTCAGGTTCCCTCAACTGGTCACATGACCCCTCCGGGGCGTCGCTCTGCACTCAGGTTCCCTCAACTGGTCACATGACCCCTCCGGGGCGTCGCTCTGCACTCAGGTTCCCTCAGCTGATGTAGAAAACAGACTTTTTCTCGGTGAGTAGACTGATGGTGAAAGCAGGCAGCAGCAGGAGGAGTATGGAGCATGGTATGGTATGGTATGGCACGTAGAGCAGCATGAAGACCGAGCAGCAAGAACAGGATGCAGAAAGCCAGAAACGTCGAGCAACACCAAACTATCCCAGCTTTGCACAAACACCACTTTGTAGGAGACAAGTGAAATAAATGGTGCACTTTTATTTATAATAGCTCATCTTTTGGCTGAAAACGCTCTGAATGAGAAAAGTGCTGTTTACATTGTGGAGTTCTGTGTAACTTAATGGAAAAGCTTGCCTTCAGTGCATCCACCTCCACGTTCTTCAGTAAACTCCTCCTTGTGCCAAATGTATGAAGATTGAGGTTGAAAAAAGAACTATTTAGACAATCTATCTATTTTTCCTCCGTTGTCTCCATTAAGAAAGACACATCTTTTCCCAATGAGGTAAAGAATATTAAGGGCAGACCTGCTCACAGGCGCTTTTCTTTCTTTCACCAAACAGTTAACGACTTTAGCAGACATGGACAGGCAGGACGGCGAGACGCAGGACTTTTCCAAAGCCAAACAAGGGGAAATGCCTGGGAATTACCTGCTGGACCCCAGAGATCTTGGCAAACCCGCATGCCAGGCCAAGAGGGGCTGCAGTGAAAACAGTCGCTCTAACAAACAAAGACAGAGGCAACTCAGGTCTCTGGGGCAAAATTTGCTCATTAATTCCACTTAGCTGGATTTTGCACGGTTTTCACTGAGCACTGACTGACAGATTCTCTCCACAAAGACGGCATTGAGACGTCTTCGCTTCTGTGGAGGAACAGTTGAAAGTCTGATAAGGCTACAGTCACACTGCCGGAGCACACAAACTATTAGTTTGTGCGCCAATTTGCCAGAGAAAAAGTTTCCGACCCGCCTTCCGTCCCGACGACTTCGGCTCAAAGAAAGCTCTGACCACACTTTTCCAAATTAAAGTCTACAGGCAGTTCCATGTGATGGGAAGCTGAAGTGTTGCTCAGCTCAGCTAAGTTCATCATCAAAGTGGGTCATTCCTTCACTTAGCGCTGAGCTGGACGAGGACGTCCTGCAGGAAGTGCCTGAAGGACATATGTCACAGCTCAGGACCCGTCCTGCTTCAGCCCCGTTGGTTTGGTGGGAGTGGCTCTGATAACTAATGGAGGGAAAGATTGAGCAGGCGTCTCTTTGAAGGCCACAAAAGCCCCCGAGGCTGTGACGTCTCGGCCTGCTAATCTCAGCCGTCCCGGGCCGTCCCGGGCCGTCCCGGGCCGTCCCTGGCCGTCCCAGGCCGTGCCACCGAGACGTGGCAGCAGCCGCTGAGCGCCGCCGGCCTCTGGCCTCTGTTCTGCCTCAAACTCTGACTAAACCGGTCTGATTCCCATCAGACCAGAGAGTCGGGGAGTACCGACGCTGCGTCTCACCACTGGCCTGGCAGGCCAAGCCGTCACTGTCCAGTTCACTGCAGTCCCTCACAGAGACATCCAGTTCACTGCAGTCCCCCACAGAGACATCCAGTTCACTGCAGTCCCTCACAGAGATATCCAGTTCACTGCAGTCCCCCACAGAGACATCCAGTTCACTGCAGTCCCTCACAGAGACATCCAGTTCACTGCAGTCCCCCACAGAGATATCCAGTTCACTGCAGTCCCCCACAGAGACATCCAGTTCACTGCAGTCCCCCACAGAGATATCCAGTTCACTGCAGTCCCCCACAGAGACATCCAGTTCACTGCAGTCCCCCACAGAGACATCCAGTTCACTGCAGTCCCCAACAGAGACATCCAGTTCCCTGCAGTCCCCCACAGAGACATCCAGTTCACTGCAGTCCCCAACAGAGACATCCAGTTCACTGCAGTCCCCCACAGAGACATCCAGTTCACTGCAGTCCCCCACAGAGACATCCAGTTCACTGCAGTCCCTCACAGAGACATCCAGTTCACTGCAGACCCCCACAGAGACATCCAGTTCACTGCAGTCTTTCACAGAGACATCCAGTTCACTGCAGTCCCCCACAGAGAGATCCAGTTCACTGCAGTCCCCCACAGAGACATCCAGTTCACTGCAGTCCCCCACAGAGATACCCAGTTCACTGTAGTCCCCCACAGAGACATCCAGTTCACTGCAGTCCCCCACAGAGACACCCAGTTCACTGTAGTCCCCCACAGAGACATCCAGTTCACTGCAGTCCCCACAGAGACACCCAGTTCACTGTAGTCCCCCACAGAGACATCCAGTTCACTGCAGTCCCCCACAGAGACATCCAGTTCACTGCAGTCCCCCACAGAGACACCCAGTTCACTGTAGTCCCCCACAGAGACATCCAGTTCACTGCAGTCCCCCACAGAGACACCCAGTTCACTGTAGTCCCCCACAGAGACATCCAGTTCACTGCAGTCCCCCACAGAGACAAGCCAGCTACACAAACAGTCTGCTGGACAGGAAGACGTGAGGGAGGAGAGGCTGAGGTCATCTCAACTTAAGGGAGCCGATAAGGACAAAGTGTCTTGAACAAAAGCCGTCAGCCTGACGAGAGGAAGGGACGCTGGACAGGCGGAGGCTTTCTGCACAGCTTCAGTCCTGCAGTGGGACGCTCACTTTGGGGGATATTCTCCACCTATCGTGTGACCCAGTTTACCTCCTCTATCATCCATTCACCCGCCATGACTCCTTTTGTATGGCCCTCGCCCCATCCAGTCTGAGGGTTTAACCTCGGGTCACCACCAGCTTCTTAATCAGTCCAGCACATGACCATTCCTCTCAAATCCCACATACCGGGAGAGGAGCGCTCCCTGATACAGTAAATGACCAGAAACAGCTCAGCACCACAATCCAGGCACCGTCTCCCTGCGCCCACACATCAATGGACAGATTTGGGTGTGGGGTGGGGTGGGGGGGGGGGGCGAGCAGCTATCCAGAAAATCCACACTTCAAAAGAGCCCAGCATTAGACGGGGTGGGGGGGGGGGGGGGGGGGGGGGCATTGTGGTCACCAACAAAGAGAAAGGGGAAAATCTGCAAGAGACCAAGATGCTAATGTGTGTTCTTGAAATTCTTTGAAGGATCCGAGCTCCAGTTTCAAATACCGTAATAGTTACCAGTCGCCTTATCATCCCAAACCCAGAACCCCCCCCCCACACACACACACACACACACACACACCACCCCACCCCCGTGTTTTCACCGTTGTTCTTCACAAAGACGCGGCTAACATTCTGTCCAAAGGGGTTGCACCAATTTCCTGGGTTAGCCTAAAAGTCAAAGGTTGAAAAGTAGGAAGAAAGAAGAGTTCAGAGTTCAGTAGTGGGGCTGGAGCTCACTTCCCTGCTCATGAAGCCCTGAGGATCTCAACCCTCAACCTTCAGAAGCATCGCTGCAGAGTCCTGCAGGAAGCACATCCATCCTCCTTTCATGTGGATTATAGATTATAGATTATAGATGTGAGAGAAGATCAATAAACCCCAGATTAAGTGGCTCACTAAAATATGACAGTCTGCATATTTCAAAAGTATAGTAACTTTACTGAACTGAACTTTACTCAAGTGTGTTTTTAATTGTAGAAACTGGATTTAATCAAATGTAGAGATGCAGAAAACATGTCGTGAATTTAATATTTAAACTGGATCAAATGTTTTTGAGCTTAGAAATGTGTACTGCATGAGCTGTTTGCTTGTTTGTTTTGTTTGTTTGTTGATGGTATACATTACAGAAAAATTGTTGGTTTGAAGATATAAAGTTCATTATCACACAGATTGTTTCCACATTCATGAAAGGAACCAAATATAAATGAAATGAACATTAAGTCTCAAATCAACAAAACATTTCTTTAGAGAATCAGTCTGTCACACATCCTGGATGTTTCCTCCGCCCACAGGAGGGTTTGGGTTTTTATCAGGAGACCAGGA
>NW_027661962.1:5000-21221 GCF_963422515.1 Blennius ocellaris | reverse complement strand
AACCAGGAGTGTCTAGAACCATCAGTCAGAACCAGGAGTCTCTAGAACCAACAGTCAGAACCAGGAGTGTCTAGAACCAACAGTCAGAACCAAGAGTCTCTAGAACCAACAGTCAGAACCAAGAGTCTCTAGAACCAACAGTCAGAACCAAGAGTCTCTAGAACCAACAGTCAGAACCAGGAGTGTCTAGAACCAACAGTCAGAACCAGGAGTGTCTAGAACCAACAGTCAGAACCAGCATAAGAAGAATCTGCTCCATAGAGAAATATTCAATCTTAAGTTTGTTTCTGCACAATTTACATTTTTCCTCAAAAGACTATTTGTCGCTCGAACAATTAATTTCTCATCGTTTGTTAAACGACTGACCTGAAACATCCAGACAGGAAGTGAACGACCCTTCATCATGACTGAGTGGGGGGGGGGGGGGGTAGTGGGAGGAGAGGAGGAGTGGGGGGGTAGTGGGAGGAGAGGAGGTGTGGAGGGGGGGTAGTGGGAGGAGAGGAGGTGTGGGGGGGGTAGTGGGAGGAGAGGAGGAGTGGGGGGGTAGTGGGAGGAGAGGAGGAGTGGGGGGTAGTGGGAGGAGAGGAGGAGTGGGAGGAGAGGAGGTGTGGGGGGGTAGTGGGAGGAGAGGAGGAGTGGGGGGTAGTGGGAGGAGAGGAGGAGTGGGAGGAGAGGAGGAGTGGGGGGGTAATGGGAGGAGAGGAGGAGTGGGAGGAGAGGAGGAGTGGGGGGGTAGTGGGAGGAGAGGAGGTGTGGGGGGGTAGTGGGAGGAGAGGAGGAGTGGGGGGGTAGTGGGAGGAGAGGAGGTGTGGAGGGGGGGTAGTGGGAGGAGAGGAGGTGTGGAGGGGGGGTAGTGGGAGGAGAGGAGGAGTGGGGGGGTAGTGGGAGGAGAGGAGGAGTGGGGGGTAGTGGGAGGAGAGGAGGAGTGGGAGGAGAGGAGGTGTGGGGGGGTAGTGGGAGGAGAGGAGGAGTGGGGGGGTAGTGGGAGGAGAGGAGGAGTGGGGGGGGTAATGGGAGGAGAGGAGGAGTGGGAGGAGAGGAGGAGTGGGGGGGTAGTGGGAGGAGAGGAGGTGTGGGGGGGTAGTGGGAGGAGAGGAGGAGTGGGGGGGTAGTGGGAGGAGAGGAGGAGTGGGGGGGTAGTGGGAGGAGAGGAGGAGTGGGAGGAGAGGAGGTGTGGGGGGGGTAGTGGGAGGAGAGGAGGAGTGGGGGGGTAGTGGGAGGAGAGGAGGAGTGGGAGGAGAGGAGGAGTGGGGGGTAATGGGAGGAGAGGAGGAGTGGGAGGAGAGGAGGTGTGGGGGGTAGTGGGAGGAGAGGAGGAGTGGGGGGGTAGTGGGAGGAGAGGAGGAGTGGGGGGAGAGGAGGTGTGGGGGGGTAGTGGGAGGAGAGGAGGAGTGGGGGGTAGTGGGAGGAGAGGAGGAGTGGGGGGGTAGTGGGAGGAGAGGAGGAGTGGGGGGGTAGTGGGAGGAGAGGAGGAGTGGGGGGGTAGTGGGAGGAGAGGAGGAGTGGGGGGAGAGGAGGTGTGGGGGGGTAGTGGGAGGAGAGGAGGAGTGGGGGTAGTGGGAGGAGAGGAGGAGTGGGGGGGTAGTGGGAGGAGAGGAGGAGTGGGGGGTAGTGGGAGGAGAGGAGGAGTGGGGGGAGAGGAGGAGTGGGGGGTAATGGGAGGAGAGGAGGAGTGGGAGGAGAGGAGGTGTGGGGGGTAGTGGGAGGAGAGGAGGAGTGGGGGGGTAGTGGGAGGAGAGGAGGAGTGGGGGGAGAGGAGGTGTGGGGGGGTAGTGGGAGGAGAGGAGGAGTGGGGGGTAGTGGGAGGAGAGGAGGAGTGGGGGGGTAGTGGGAGGAGAGGAGGAGTGGGGGGGTAGTGGGAGGAGAGGAGGAGTGGGGGGGTAGTGGGAGGAGAGGAGGAGTGGGGGGAGAGGAGGTGTGGGGGGGTAGTGGGAGGAGAGGAGGAGTGGGGGGTAGTGGGAGGAGAGGAGGAGTGGGGGGTAGTGGGAGGAGAGGAGGAGTGGGGGGTAGTGGGAGGAGAGGAGGAGTGGGGGGAGAGGAGGTGTGGGGGGGGTAGTGGGAGGAGAGGAGGAGTGGGAGGAGAGGAGGAGTGGGGGGAGAGGAGGTGTGGGGGGGGTAGTGGGAGGAGAGGAGGAGTGGGAGGAGAGGAGGAGTGGGGGATGGGCAAACAGAACAGAGTGGGGGGGCAGTTAATTTGTCCTCTGATCAATTATGGCTGGTACACACATATTTCATCAAACACACACACACACACACACACACACACACACACACACACACACACACACACACACACACACACACACACACACACACACACACACACACACACACTCCTTCCAGTCCTCAGCTGAATGGTGCAGGATGCTGACAAGTCGAGCCTCAGTGAGACTGCAGGGATGAACGCACCTTGAGACACCTTGAGACACCTTGAGACACCATGAGACACCATGAGACACCATGAGACACCATGAGACACCTTGAGACACCATGAGACACCTTGAGACACCTTGAGACACCATGAGACACCATGAGACACCTTGAGACACCTTGAGACACCATGAGACACATTGAGACACCTTGAGACACCTTGAGACACCTTGAGACATGATGAGTTGAAGCGAGTTGCTTCAACGTTGTGCTGAGAAACTCCACGTCTTTGTTTCACTACACCGTGTGTGTGTGTGTGTGTGTGTGTGTGTGCGTGTGTGTGTGTGTGTGTGTGTGTGTGTGTGTGTGTGCGTGCGTGCGCGTGCGCGCGTGTGTGTGTGCGTGTGCGTGCGTGCGTGTGCGTGTGTGTGTGTGTGGGCGCGCGCCGGACCAGCAGCAGAGCAGAGTTTTGTCCTTAGATGAACTTGTAGTGAGAGGAGGGAGAGAGAAGTGGGGGGGTAGTGGGAGGAGAGGAGGAGTGGGGGGCCCTCAACAGAGAGTGAGGGAGAGAGAAACAGAGTGAGGGAGAGAGAAACAGAGAGAGAAACAGAGTGAGGGAGAGAGAAACAGAGAGAGAACCAGAGAGAGGGAGAGGAAAAAGGAAGACAAATCCAAGAAACACAGCAGGAAATGGAAAAGAGACGTCCCCTACAAAAAATAACGTCCCATTAAAAAAATGAATGTGATGAAGAGAGTGAATCCAAGTAAAAGGACTGTCCACACAGAGGAAGATGCTCTATAATCTGGATTAGAGGAGGAAGATGCTCTATAATCTGGTGTTAGAGGTGGAAGATGCTCTATAATCTGATGTTGGAGGAGGAAGATGCTCTATAATCTGGTGTTAGAGGAGGAAGATGCTCTATAATCTGGTGTTAGAGGTGGAAGATGCTCTATAATCTGATGTTGGAGGAGGAAGATGCTCTATAATCTGGTGTTAGAGGAGGAAGATGCTCTATAATCTGGTGTTAGAGGAGGAAGGTGCTCTATAATCTGGTGTTAGAGGTGGAAGATGCTCTATAATCTGGTGTTAGAGGAGGAAGGTGCTCTATAATCTGGTGTTAGAGGAGGAAGGTGCTCTATAATCTGGTGTTAGAGGAGGAAGATGCTCTATAATCTGATGTTAGAGGTGGAAGGTGCTCTATAATCTGATGTTGGAGGTGGAAGATGCTCTATAATCTGGTGTTGGAGGAGGAAGATGCTCTATAATCTGGTGTTAGAGGAGGAAGATGCTCTATAATCTGATGTTAGAGGAGGAAGATGCTCTATAATCTGGATTAGAGGAGGAAGATGCTCTATAATCTGGTGTTAGAGGAGGAAGGTGCTCTATAATCTGGTGTTAGAGGAGGAAGGTGCTCTATAATCTGGTGTTGGAGGAGGAAGATGCTCTATAATCTGGTGTTAACGTTCGTCCTAATGCTAATGCTAATGCTATTGCTGCTACGTAGCAGATGTTGACAAATAGGAGGTGTTTCTCTTCAGCAGTAAAGCAAACATGTTTATTATTATTCAGCTCTTTGATACATCAGAAGTTCAAAACTGGACAGTTTTTTTTAAGAGTCAAGTTCTGAGACCAGGATCTCTGGGGGGACCGGAACCAGTACCTCAGGGGGGGCCAGCAGGACCTCATGAGGACCAGGTGTACATGTCCTGGTGTTTCTTCAGAATGGACTGGAGGACAAAAGCAGTTTTGTTTGTTGCAGGAAGTCAAACATCTTCAATTGTCTTTGATTTGAACTTTTTAGCACCAAACCTTTGCTGACAGACAGACGACTCCTTAAATATCGTTTATCACACAAAACAAAACAAAACAGAACAAAGTGAAACGTCCCACGGGGACAACATTAGTTCTTGACGTACATCTCATCCTCAGACTCAAAGTGACGACGATTCCACATCCGGCTGAACGAAACCAAAGACTTAAGCAAAGTGGCTTTTTTCCAAATCAACAATAAATACGTGTGAAGTGGCGGCGGCACGGCGACACGTCGGCACGGCGACACGTCGGCACGGCGACACGTCGGCCAGGCGACACGTCGGCCAGGCGACCCGTCGGCACGTCGGCCAGGCGACACGTCGGCACGGCGACACGTCGGCCAGGCGACACGTCGGCACGGCGACCCGTCGGCACGGCGACCCGTCGGCCAGGCGACCCGTCGGCCAGGCGACACGTCGGCACGGCGATCCGTCGGCACGGCGACACGTCGGCCAGGCGACACGTCGGCACGGCGACACGTCGGCCAGGCGACACGTCGGCACGGCGACCCGTCGGCACGGCGACCCGTCGGCCAGGCGACCCGTCGGCCAGGCGACACGTCGGCACGGCGACCCGTCGGCACGGCGACACGTCGGCCAGGCGACACGTCGGCACGGCGACACGTCGGCCAGGCGACCCGTCGGCACGGCGACACGTCGGCCAGGCGACACGTCGGCACGGCGACCCGTCGGCATGGCAACACGGCGAGGATCCAACTCGCTGGTGGGTTTTTGTGTTTGATTGGATGAGCGATAAGCAATATAAAATGATAAAACAATATAAAATGATAAAATAATAAAAGAAGCAAACAAGCACTCTGATAAAACATGAGCGGTGCAAAGGAAACTGATGCATGTCGTTTAACTTTCCAAAGTGCATACACTGTTCATTAAATACTTTAAATTAAACGTGAGTACACGCAGAAGGCTATAACAGATGCAGGCACGTCGAAGTATCAGCTGATCAACAATCAATAATCCTCCCGGTTCTACGATCAGCTCAAACAATCACTTCCTGTTTCAAAGCAGGGGAAAACAGTCGCTTTGGCACATTCCCTCCGCCGTCGTCATGACGACACGTGAAAGGTCCGAGACGTCCGGTCCAGGTCGAGACGTTCCTCATGCAGGTTCTGGTGAGTCCAGTAATGTGGGTATTGATCCAGGTTCTGGTGAGTCCAGTAATGTGGGGTATTAATCCAGGTTCTGGTGAGTCCAGTAATGTGGGTATTGATCCTGGTTCTGGTGAGTCCAGTAATGTGGGTATTAATCCAGGTTCTGGTGAGTCCAGTAATGTGGGGTATTGATCCAGGTTCTGGTCAGTCCAGTAATGTGGGTATTGATCCTGGTTCTGGTCAGTCCAGTAATGTGGGTATTAATCCAGGTTCTGGTCAGTCCAGTAATGTGGGTATTAATCCAGGTTCTGGTCAGTCCAGTAATGTGGGTATTAATCCAGGTTCTGGTCAGTCCAGTAATGTGGGGTATTAATCCAGGTTCTGGTCAGTCCAGTAATGTGGGTATTGATCCAGGTTCTGGTGAGTCCAGTAATGTGGGTATTGATCCTGGTTCTGGTCAGTCCAGTAATGTGGGTATTAATCCAGGTTCTGGTCAGTCCAGTAATGTGGGGTATTAATCCAGGTTCTGGTCAGTCCAGTAATGTGGGTATTAATCCAGGTTCTGGTCAGTCCAGTAATGTGGGTATTGATCCAGGTTCTGGTGAGTCCAGTAATGTGGGTATTGATCCTGGTTCTGGTCAGTCCAGTAATGTGGGTATTAATCCAGGTTCTGGTCAGTCCAGTAATGTGGGTATTAATCCAGGTTCTGGTCAGTCCAGTAATGTGGGTATTGATCCAGGTTCTGGTGAGTCCAGTAATGTGGGTATTAATCCAGGTTCTGGTCAGTCCAGTAATGTGGGTATTGATCCAGGTTCTGGTGAGTCCAGTAATGTGGGTATTAATCCAGGTTCTGGTCAGTCCAGTAATGTGGGTATTGATCCAGGTTCTGGTCAGTCCAGTAATGTGGGGTATTAATCCAGGTTCTGGTCAGTCCAGTAATGTGGGTATTGATCCAGGTTCTGGTGAGTCCAGTAATGTGGGTATTGATCCTGGTTCTGGTCAGTCCAGTAATGTGGGTATTAATCCAGGTTCTGGTCAGTCCAGTAATGTGGGGTATTAATCCAGGTTCTGGTCAGTCCAGTAATGTGGGTATTAATCCAGGTTCTGGTCAGTCCAGTAATGTGGGTATTGATCCAGGTTCTGGTGAGTCCAGTAATGTGGGTATTGATCGTGGTTCTGGTGAGTCCAGTAATGTGGGTATTGATCCTGGTTCTGGTGAGTCCAGTAATGTGGGTATTGATCCTGGTTCTGCAGGAGCTACAGCGGAGTCTCCTTCTTGTAGCTGAACCCAGGTTCTGGTCCTTCCATCTGCAGTTTCAAGGCCTGCTTCAGACTGAGCTCTGTCTCCCCGACAGGGTAGTTCTCCAGGACCTCCTGGTTTCCCCGAGGAACTGACACCCGGCCCAAGAAGACCTGGTTCCCCTGGAGGTGGTAGTTGGGGTTGGTCAGGATTCCGTTCCTCTTCTTCTCGGCGGAGCTCTGCTGGATGAAGACCTGGTCCTGGCCTCGGTCCTGCTGGAGAGACCCTCCGATCACGACCTTGCACGGCGAATCCTGGGCCGCCATGTTGGCGATCCGCCTGTCGAACTGGGTCATCTCGTACTCCAGAACCTGGCCGCTACCTTTGGTCTTCTTCTTGTCTCCTGGAACTCCTTTGCTGTTCGACGTCCCGTTTCCTGCCTTGGTTGCTTTGGCCGACTTCAGTCCAGGTTTCAGTTGGGACCAATCGAAGTCGCTGGTGGGAGACGATGGCTGCTGACTGCTGGACTTGGTGGTGCAGGACGGGGAGACGACGGACTGTCTGCTGCGGCTGCGAGGCAGCGAGTGCTGCTGGATCTGCTCTGTGAACGTCAGGCTGTGGAAGCTGTCGATGGGAACCGTCTGCGCCGTGGCGGTAGACGAGGTGGTCCGCAGGGAGGAGTTCTGGGAGCTCTTCAGAGAGTTGTTGGACAGAGAGGACTTCTGCCTGTCCACGGTGGAATCGGGAGACTCAGAGGGAGAGCTGAAGGCGTGGACGGGCCCGCTGGGTAAACCCCGCCCAGAGGATTGCAGGTCTCCTGCTGCAGTGCTGCCGGAGCTGCTGGACTTGATGGTGAGCGACTGCAGCTTGTCCGTGGCCGGCGGCGGCGTCTTGTCCTCCAGGGTGTGCACCGGCGAAGGGCTGCAGCCGTTCAGGGCACTGGCTCCGTATTTCTCTAGAAATTTTAGAATCATGGTGTGACCACCTTTTGCCGCGACCCTCATGGCCGTCCGTCCAAACTGGTCAGCGTGGTTTGGGTCGGCGCCGTTTTCCAGAAGTATTTGCACCACGTCGATGTGACCCTCCTGGGCCGCAATGCCCAGCGCCGTCGCTCCCTGGTTGCAGGTGTGATCCACTAGTGTGCCGTTCTCGATGAGGAACTGCACCACTTTGGTGTGGCCTTGCCAAGCGGCAGACTGGAGGGCGGATCGCTTCTCGTTGTCGCAAGCGTTCACGTCGGCGTGATGGTTAATCAGCAGCCGCACCATTTCAATATGACCTTGCCAGCAGGAGACGTGGAGCGCCGTCCTTCCCTCTGCGTCACAAGCCTCCACATTTGCTCCGTTTTCAAGGAAGTACTCCGTCATGGCCAGCTGGTTCTCCAAGGCCAAGATGTAGAGTGTTGGCCGCCCATCTGCATCTTTATGATCTATATCTGCCCCGTGGCTCAGCAGCAGTTCCACGATGTCGCGGTGAGCCTCGAGTGCAGCCACCCTGAGAGCATTGCGCCCGTCATATCCCCGCTGGTCTATGCAGGATTTGTTCTCCAGGAGGATTTGCACACAGTCGTAATGCCCCTCCTGTGCAGCTAATATTAGCTGTATCCGTCCGTCGTTATCGACCTCTGTGCACCGAGCGCCTTGCTCAATGAGGGCGTTGCACACCTGGCGGTGACCTTCGAAGGAGGCCATGTGCAGCGGAGTCCAGCCGGCGTCATCGCGGTGGTTCTCATCCAGGCCTCTGTCCAGCAGAGTCCTCACCACCTCCACGTTGCCCTGAGCCGACGCGATGCTCAGCACCGTCCTTCCCTCGCTGTCGATGCTATCGATGGCAGCGCCCCAGAAGAGCAGAGTATTGACCACGGAGGCGTGGCCCATCGACGCTGCCGCTAGCAGGGGGGTGCGGCCATTATTGTCTGTATGATCTACGTCAGCTCCACCTTCCAGAAGCAGGTCCACGACATCCACATGTCCTTCATAGCCTGCCACGAGGAGCGGCGTCATGCAGTCCTTGTCACAGTGGTCCACCTCCGCCCCCCTGTCAATCAGCAGGCTCACCACGGAGGCGTGGCCTTTGCTCGCCGGGACACAGAGGGCGGCGACAGACAGAGCGGTCCTCCCATCGACGTCTTCGTGGTTCACCTCGGCCCCGTGGTCCAGCAGGTGCTCAACAATCTCTCGGTGTCCCATGTACGCCGCAGCAATGAGCGCCGTCCGTCCTTCGTTGTCTGCTTTGTTGACCTCAGCTCCGTGCTGCAACAGATTCAACACGATGTCTTCGTGACCCCCCCATGCCGCCGCTCTCAGGGCAGTCCGACCATCGGCATCGGCACAGTCCACTTTGGCGCCGGCGTAGAGCAGAGCGGACACCACTTCGGAGTGGCCGCCCCACGCCGCTGAGCGCAGCGCCGTCCAGCCGTCGTGGTCAGTGTGGTTGATGTTGGCCTCGCAGCCAATCAGGCAGTTGACCACCTTGGTGTGGCCTTGCCTGGCAGCCAGTGTCACGGCCGTCTGTCCATGGTTGTCCTCCAGCTCCATGTTGGCTCCTCGGGATACCAGCAGATTAACCACGTCCAGGTTGCCGCTGTACGCCGCATTGCCCAGCAGAGTTCTCCCACTGGAGTTGCACTGGTTCACCGATGCGCCGTTGTCGAGTAAGGTCCGTATGGAGTCCTCCCTCTCCAGGGCCTGCTGAACGATGCATGAGGCCTGGTCGTCCTCGTTGTTCACGTGAGCTCCAGCTTTGACCAGAAGCTGAAGAACTTCCTGCTCTCGGGGAATGGAGCTGCTCAGAGAGTCTCTCGCAGGAGTCCCATTCCAAAGCATCCAGAGAGCCAGACTGAACGGCTCCATCTGCAGGTTTGAGTTGACGAGGTGCAGCGCGAACTCCTGCACCTCCAGCGGTTGGAGCAGCTTGGCCCGGCAGGTGTAGCTCATGGCCAACATGCGATGTCCCTCAGCGGCATTGCACAGGTACTTCTGGGTGCAGTGCTTCACGTCCAGCAGCCACTCGGCAAAACTGTAATGAAACAGAATCTTTGTACCACCCAGGCCGTCGACCAGCAGCTTGGACACGATGTCCATCTTCTTCTGGAACTCCTCCATGGTCAGAGTCATGTTCTTGGTCCAGACTGCGTGGAACAGTTCCTTGACCGTCAGCGGCCTGCAAGCGGCCAGGATCACGTTGAGGATCGGTTGGACTTTGGCAAACTGTTTCCTGACGAAGAGTCTCTGGCAGAGCCACAGGTACAGCCCGTTGAGCGTCCCGGGGATGTCCCGGATCTCCCGCAGCATGATGAAGCTGTCCACCACGCCGTCCAGCACACGCTCCAGGTACAGGAAGCAGCCGCTGCTCTTGATGTGGAGCTGGTTCAGCATCTCGGCCGTCTCCTTGGTCAGGTGCTGCCGCAGTGCCTCCTCCTGGTCCAGCCTGTGCAGGATGTACTGCTGCACGTCCTTCACGATGTACGCCTTCCGCAGGTCGTCCAGGCTGATTTTACGGAATCCTGAAAAAGAAGGCAGAAGAATGTGTTTAGTCTAAAGTTCGAAGGAGTACACCCAAACCAATGACCTCCACAGAATCCAGCGTCGGTGACAGTTGACTCTCGCGTTGCTCCGACTTCCTGGAATCACAAGAACCCTCAGCCGTCACCTGATTAACTTGTGCTGACGTAGCAAGAAGGGGCGTGCCAACTCATGCTCCATTTCACATTGGTGAAACCTGGCGCTACTATTGGTCCGTAGGCCACCCCAACCGGCCAATCAGGAAATCACACCGCTGTTGCTACCTGGTCCAGACCTGACTATGACAGTAATGATGGCAGTTTCAGGTCCAGTTGTTGATCCAGTCTTTCAAAGTGTGTAAATAATGGTAGAATCACACGGCGAGGTTGTGCTAGAAAAAACACACCAAGAATTCACGTTGACATATTAAGAAGGGGAGCAGCAGTTTGGTCAGACGGGAGAAGCAGGAGGGTTTCATGAGAACAGAGAAGTGTTGCTCTTCCAAGAGGTTTCTTATTTATTTATTTTATTTAAATAAATAAATACATTGATTTTATTTATCGCAGGCTGACAAATGCATTGTTTCCAACCCGATCAGACGTTCATAACCCAGGATACGTTACATGATCCAGTCGGTCCTGACCCAGGGCCTTCGGCAGGGTTCCTGGGCTCCAGGGCCTTCGGCAGGGTTCCTGGGCTCCAGGGTCTTCGGCAGGGTTCCTGGGCTCCAGGGCCTTCGGCAGGGTTCCTGGGCTCCAGGGCCTTCGGCAGGGTTCCTGGGCTCCAGGGTCTTCGGCAGGGTTCCTGGGCTCCAGGGTCTTCGGCAGGGTTCCTGGGCTCCAGGGCCTTCGGCAGGGTTCCTGGGCTCCAGGGTCTTCGGCAGGGTTCCTGGGCTCCAGGGCCTTCGGCAGGGTTCCTGGGCTCCAGGGCCTTCGGCAGGGTTCCTGGGCTCCAGGGTCTTCGGCAGGGTTCCTGGGCTCCAGGGCCTTCGGCAGGGTTCCTGGGCTCCAGGGTCTTCGGCAGGGTTCCTGGGCTCCAGGGCCTTCGGCAGGGTTCCTGGGCTCCAGGGTCTTCGGCAGGGTTCTAGGGCTCCAGGGTCTTCGGCAGGGTTCCTGGGCTCCAGGGTCTTCGGCAGGGTTCCTGGGCTCCAGGGCCTTCAGCAGGGTTCCTGGGCTCCAGGGCCTTCAGCAGGGTTCTAGGGCTCCAGGGTCTTCAGCAGGGTTCTAGGGCTCCAGGGCCTTCAGCAGGGTTCTAGGGCTCCAGGGTCTTCAGCAGGGTTCCTGGGCTCCAGGGTCTTCAGCAGGGTTCTAGGGCTCCAGGGCCTTCAGCAGGGTTCCATGGCTCCAGGGCCTTCAGCAGGGTTCCTGGGCTCCAGGGTCTTCAGCAGGGTTCCTGGGCTCCAGGGTCTTCAGCAGGGTGCCTGGGCTCCAGGGCCTTCAGCAGGGTTCCTGGGCTCCAGGGCCTTCAGCAGGGTTCTAGGGCTCCAGGGTCTTCAGCAGGGTTCTAGGGCTCCAGGGCCTTCAGCAGGGTTCTAGGGCTCCAGGGTCTTCAGCAGGGTTCCTGGGCTCCAGGGTCTTCAGCAGGGTTCTAGGGCTCCAGGGCCTTCAGCAGGGTTCTAGGGCTCCAGGGTCTTCAGCAGGGTTCCTGGGCTCCAGGGTCTTCAGCAGGGTTCTAGGGCTCCAGGGCCTTCAGCAGGGTTCCATGGCTCCAGGGCCTTCAGCAGGGTTCTAGGGCTCCAGGGTCTTCAGCAGGGTTCCTGGGCTCCAGGCCCCGGGGCCACGCAGCGTTCTGCATGTCGTTAGTTTCCATGCTCCTCGAGGTGACTGGGACAGGAAGTGATGTCAACAGAGGTTCTGTTCTTTCCAGAGTAATCAACCGTGTTAAGACACGTCAGGAAGTCAAACTCCAAACCATTTGCTCACTGAAACTTAATTACTGTGTTTATAACACCAGACACCGTCAGGGGCCCGGGGGGGCTCTCTGCTCTGGGGGGGCCGAGCAGGAGCAGCAGGAGCAGCGATGTTATTGTGCACCCAGCAGGAGAAGCAGGAGGAGTAGAAGGAGTAAAAGAGAGGCGGTAATCTCTCCCTCCATCCTCAGACCTTGTCACGTTCCGTCTGACAGAAACGCCTCACACCTACTGTCCTACCGACATCCTGGAATCAGACCAGTGGCTGTCAATGCTGCTTGCTCAAGGGCTTCAGGCTCACACACCAGTGATGCTACATGCTATATGCTAAAGGACTTCAGGCTCACACACAAGTGATGCTACATGCTATATGCTAAAGGGCTTCAGGCTCACACACCAGTGATGCTACATGCTATATGCTAAAGGACTTCAGGCTCACACACCAGTGATGCTACATGCTATAAGGCTTCAGGCTCACACACCAATGATGCTACATGCTATATGCTATAAGGTTTCAGGCTCACACACCAGTGATGCCACATGCTATATGCTAAAGGTTTTCAGGCTCACACACATGTAGTGATGCTACATGCTACATGCTAAAGAGCCACAGGATTCCCGCTGATCAAGTTCAGTTCTGTCGCTTCCAGAAGATCTTGAGTCACTGGATCCATAAAGAAAACAAAGCGAAGCCCCCCAACATCAACACACAGCATGTATTGATTGATTGACCGGACCATGTATTGATTGATTGACCGGACCATGTATTGATTGATTGATCGGACCATGTATTGATTGATCGGACCATGTATTGATTGATTGACCGGACCATGTATTGATTGATCGTCCATGTATTGATTGACCGGACCATGTATTGATTGATCGTCCATGTATTGACTGACCGGACCATGTATTGATTGATCGGACCATGTATTGATTGATCGGACCATGTATTGATTGATTGATCGGACCATGTATTGATTGATCGGACCATGTATTCATTGATCAGACCATGTATTGATTGATTGACCGGACCATGTATTGATTGATCGGACCATGTATTGATTGATCGGACCATGTATTCATTGATCAGACCATGTATTGATTGATTGATCGGACCATGTATTGATTGATCGGACCATGTATTGATTGATTGATCGGACCATGTATTGATTGATCGGACCATGTATTCATTGATCAGACCATGTATTGATTGATTGATCGGACCATGTATTGATTGATCGGACCATGTATTGATTGACCGGACCATGTATTGATTGATCGGACCATGTATTGATTGATCGGACCATGTATTCATTGATCAGACCATGTATTGATTGATTGATCGGACCATGTATTGATTGATCGGACCATGTATTGATTGATTGATCGGACCATGTATTCATTGATCAGACCATGTATTGATTGATTGACCGGACCATGTATTGATTGATCAGACCATGTATTGATTGATTGACCGGACCATGTATTGATTGATCGTCCATGTATTGATTGACCGGACCATGTATTGATTGATTGACCGGACCATGTATTGATTGATTGATCGGACCATGTATTGATTGACCGGACCATGTATTGATTGATCGGACCATGTATTGATCCTCTTCACCCAGCCTACAGGGGTCTGCAGACAGAAGAGTACCTGTGAAGAGTTTGGTGACGGCCTTGTTCTGGCGCCGGGCGGAGCAGATGAGCAGCAACCAGGGAGGCAGGAACTCATGGTGGCAGGCCAGCAGCTCGGCGATGGTACGGGGGGAGCCGGGGGGCGACCTCTGCTCGCCCTCGCCCGGCTGGCAGCCCTCGTCGATGGAGTCCACCAGCAGGAAGAGCGCCTGGGGGGGCGGCTTCACACTCAGGAGAGGCAGCAGGACGCACCTGCAAGAAGAACCAGAGACCAGGTTCACATGGTTCCGACCAGGAGGCACTAGAGACCAGGAGGAACCAGAGACCAGGTTCACATGGTTCCGACCAGGAGGCACCAGAGACCAGGAGGCACCAGAGACCAGTGATTGAGTTCTATAGATAATGATACTAGATTCTATTACAGTGATTGAGTTCTATAGAACACCCTCCTACGTCCAAACGCCCCCTACGTCCATACGCCCCCTACGTCCAAACGCCCCCCACGTCCAAACGCCCCCTACGTCCATACGCCCCCCTACGTCCATACGCCCCCCTATGTCCAAACGCCCCCTACGTCCAAACGCCCCCTACGTCCAAACGCCCCCTACGTCCATACGCCCTCCACGCCCAAACGCCCCCTACGTCCATACGCCCTCCACGCCCAAACGCCCCCTACGTACAAACGCCCCCTACGCCCAAACGCTGTACAGGTATGGACACACTCCAGCTCTATTGCCACCAACAGACTGAAATGTCCCGGGACTCAGAAAGGGACTTCAGGGACTTTTAATGTGGGTCAGGGTGAATTAAACATCTGAGGAAGACGAAGAAGACAAATCAATTAGTGGACGTCAAACTGGGAGCTGAGTCGGCGCAGGGCGTCCTCTGTGGACCTGGACCAGAGTGTCCAACCTGCTGGAAAAGAGACCGTCCCCTTAATGAGCAGGCGGCTCGCTGCTCCGTCATTTATAAGTTAGAACTGATCACAGCAGGAAGGAAGACAGAACGTTCCCTCCAGAGCTTTAACAGAACGAGGAACGTTCCCTCCAGAGCTTTAACAGAACGAGGAACGTTCCCTCCAGAGCTTTAACAGAACGAGGAACGTTCCCTCCAGCTGAGCACATCAGAGACATAACAGTGAGGGGGCGTGTCCTCCCGTGACCAATCAGAGCAGAGTGAGGGGGCGTGTCCTCCCGTGACCAATCAGAGCAGAGTGAGGGGGCGTGTCCTCCCGTGACCAATCAGAGCAGAGTGAGGGGGCGTGTCCTCCCGTGACCAATCAGAGCAGAGTGAGGGGGCGTGTCCTCCCGTGACCAATCAGAGCAGGGTGAGGGGGCGTGTCCTCCCCGTGACCAATCAGAGCAGAGTGAGGGGGCGTGTCCTCCCCGTGATCAATCAGAGCAGGGTGAGGGGGCGTGTCCTCCCCGTGATCAATCAGAGCAGAGTGAGGGGCGTGTCCTCCCCGTGACCAATCAGAGCAGAGTGAGGGGCGTGTCCTCCCCGTGACCAATCAGAGCAGGGTGAGGGGGCGTGTCCTCCCCGTGACCAATCAGAGCAGGGTGAGGGGGCGTGTCCTCCCCGTGACCAATCAGAGCAGAGTGAGGGGCGTGTCCTCCCCGTGACCAATCAGAGCAGGGTGAGGGGGCGTGTCCTCCCCGTGACCAATCAGAGCAGGGTGAGGGGGCGTGTCCTCCCCGTGACCAATCAGAGCAGAGTGAATGAAGCGTCGACTGAGAGAAGAAATGATTCAGCTGAACGTTTGACCTACTTTCTTCCTCCTGATGCTGAGAGGCAGTAAGTGTCACCAGATGGTGTGTGTGTGTGTGTGTGTTGCATTCCAGCCTGCAGAGACTGTGTGACCTACAGTGTGTACACACACACACACACACACACACACACACACACACACACACACACACACACACACACACACCCGACAAAAGAGTAAGTCCTGATCGAGTTACAAGCCCGGGCAGCTGGAGGTCGACTGTAGCTACACCGCTCACCCTGTGCTACACCCTCTGCTACACCGCTAACCCTAATCTACACCCTCTACTACACCGCTCACGCTCTGCTACACGCTCTGCTACACCGCTCACCCTGTGCTACACCCTCTGCTACACCGCTAACCCTAATCTACACCCTCTGCTACACCGCTCACGCTCTGCTACACGCTCTGCTACACCGCTCACCCTGTGCTACACCCTCTGCTACACCGCTAACCCTAATCTACACCCTCTGCTACACCCTCTGCTACACTGCTCACCCTCTGCTACACCGCTCACGCTCTGCTACACGCTCTGCTACACCACTCGCCCTGTGCTACACCCTCTGCTACACTGCTCACCCTCTGCTACACCGCTCACGCTCTGCTACACCCTCTGCTACACCGCTCGCCCTGTGCTACACCCTCTGCTACACTGCTCACCCTCTGCTACACCGCTCACGCTCTGCTACACCCTCTGCTACACCGCTCGCCCTGTGCTACACCCTCTGCTACACTGCTCACCCTCTGCTACACCGCTCACGCTCTGCTACACCCTCTGCTACACTGCTCGCCCTGTGCTACACCGCTCACGCTCTGCTACACCGCTCACGCTCTGCTACACTGCTCACCCTCTGCTACACCGC